>NC_092730.1:14002663-14088720 GCF_047496885.1 Scyliorhinus torazame | reverse complement strand
CACTTACTCGGACAATAACCCGCTCACGGACGCTCAGTTTGGGTTCCTCCCGGGTCACTCAGCTCCTGACCTCATTACAGCCTTGGTTCAAACATGGACAAAAGAGCTGAATGCCAGAGGTGAGGTGAGAGTGACTGCCCTCGACATCGAGGCAGCGTTTGACCGAGTGTGGCATCAAGGAGCCCGAGCTACACTGGAGTCAGTGGGAATCAGGGGGGAAACTCTCCGCTGGTTGGAGTCAGACCCGGCACAAAGGAAGATGGTTGTGGCGATTGGAGGTCAATCATCTCAGCTCCAGGACGTCACTGCAGGAGTTCCTCAGGGTCGTGTCCTAGGCCCCGACCATCTTCAGCTGCTTCATCAATGACCTTCCCTCCATCACAAGGTCAGAAGTGGGGATGTTTGCGGATGACTGCACCATGTTCAGCACCATTCGCGACTCCTCAGCTACTAAATCAGTCCCTGTCCAAATGCAGCAAGACCCGGACAATATCCAGGCTCGGGGCTGACAAGGGGCAAGTTACATTCACACCGCACAAGTGCCAGGCAATGCCCACCTCCTACAAGAGAGGATCTAACCATCACCTCTTGGCATTACCATCGCTGAATCCCCCCAGTGTCAAAATCCTGGGGGTCACCATTAACCAGAAACTGAGCTGGGCCCAGCCACATTAATACTGTGGCTACCAGGGCAGGTCAGAGGCTGGGAATCCTGCGGAGAGTAACTCACCTCCTGACTCCCCCCAAAGCCTGTCCACCATCTACAAGGACACAAGTCAGGAGTGTGAGGGAATACTCTCCACTCGCCTGGATGAGCGCGGCTCCCAACAACACTCGAGCTCGACACCATCCAGGACAAAGCAGCCCCGCTCGATCGACACGCTAACCGCAAACATTCGCCCCCTCCACCCCCGACGCCCAGCGGCGGCCGTGCGCACCGTCTACAAGACGCGCCGCAGCCACCCGCCTTCGACAGCACCTTCCGAACCCGCCACCTCTACCGTCTAGAAGGACGAGGGCAGCAGCAGACGCACGGGGAACGCCACCGCCCGCAAGTTCCCCCCCCTCCGAGCCGCTCCGACTCGGAAATATATTGGCCGTTCCTTCACTGTGGCTGGGGTCAAAATCCTGGGAACTCCCTCCCTAACAGCACTGGGGGTGTACCTACACCACACGGGGACTGCGGCGGGTTCAAGATGGCGGCTCACCCACCACCTTCCCAATTAGGGATGAGCAACAAATGCCGGGCCTTAACCAGCGACGCCCAGGTCCTGTGAATGGATGAATAAAACAACTCTGGGGGCCTTGCGCTGCCCCGGACATCCCTAAGCTCGTCAACGACCGATGCAGTACTGTTAGACGGGTCATCACTGTCGTAATGTCGGAATCGCAGTGCGGCACTCCCTCGGTACTAGCAGCGGGAGTGTCAAAGAACATTGCCGCACAGGAACGGGCCCTTCGGCCCTCCAAGCCTGTAGCAGCCGGCCTGGGGTGGGGCCTCGAGTCTTTGGAGTTGGGCTCGAACTCACGACCTCTGACTCAGAGAGAGAGCGAGAGAGCGAGAGAGAGAGAGAGAGAGGGCCCACGCCTGACACGGGAATCCAACTTCCAACCCGGGCTCTCAAATCACCACCCAGCCGCCGCCATGGCAACCAAATGATATCTTTCCAAGCAAAACATAAACACAGCAGTCTTTCCTCTAACCTCAGCTCACTCGCTATCTCTCGCTTTCTCTCTCTCTCTCTCTGCGAGCCAGTGTACAGGGCGGGGCACCTCAAATCCGCTCAGTTTACATTCCTCATCTCCGCAGCGACATGTGCTGGTCCGATTAAACTCGCTAGGCAGGGAGGCCTGCCCCCCCCCCACCCCCCGTCGCAACAATTCCAGTTAAAAAAAACAAAATCCAGCTGACGCCCGATAAAAATCCATCGGCCTCAAAATAAGGCCCCAACCCTCGCTCCGCGAGTCGAGCAAGGAGAGACGTACCAGCGTCAGCCTCCCGCAAAACTGAAATCTCTCCAGCGTCGAACCATCTCAGACTAAAGGGACGATCCTTTAAGACAGAGACGAGGAGAGATTTCTTCAGCCAGAGGGCTTAATCCCTTTATTCTTCAAAAACCTATCGATCTGTGCCTTGACATTCACCGAGATAGCCTCTACTGCTTCACTGGGCAGGGAATTCCACAGATTCACAACCCTTTGGGTGAAGAAGTTCCTCCTCAACTCAATCCTAAATCCCCTTATTTGGAGGCCCGTAGTTCTGCTTTCACCCGCCAGTGGAAACAACCTGCCCGCTTCTATCCTATCCATTCCCTTCATAATTTTATATGTTTCTATAAGATCCCCCCGCATCCTTCTAAACTCCAATGAGTACAGTCCCAATCTACTCAGTCTCTCCTCATAAGCCAGTCCTCTCAACTCCGGAATCAACCTAGTGAATCTCCTCTGCACCCCCTCCAGTGCCAGTCCATCCTTTCCCAAGTAAGGGGACCAAAACTGTCCACAGTGCTCCAGGTGTGGCCTCACCAGCATCCGATACAGCTGCAAAACAACCTCCCTGCTTTTAAACTCCATCCCTCCTGCAATGAAGGACAAAATTCCATTTGCCTTCTTAATTACCCGCTGCATCTGCAAACCAACTTTTTTGCGATTCACGCGCAAGGACACCCAGGTCCCTCTGCACAGCAGCGCGCTGCAATTTTTTACCACTTAAATAATAGTCCATTTGGCTGTTATTGCTACCAAAATGGATGGCCTCGCATTTACCAACATTGTACTCCATCTGCCAGACCCTGGCCCACTCACTTAAACTGTCTATATCCCTCTGCAGACTTTCAGGCCGAGATTCTCCACTCCCGCGCCGGTTGGGAGAATCGCCTGGGCCGCCAAAATTTCCCGGGTCGCCGGTCCGACGCCCTCCCGCGATTCTCCCAAGCGGCGGGAACGGCCCGGTCGAGTTCCGCGGGCCGCAGGCCGGAGAATCGCCGGAGACACCCAAAATGGCGATTCTCCGGCACCCCCGGATGGGCCGAGCGGCCAGGCCAAAACGGCGGGTTCCCCCGGCGCCGTCCACACCTGGTCGCTGCCGTCGTGTACGGTGCGTGAACGCTGGGGGGGGGGGGGGCGGCCTGCGGGGGGGGCGAGGGGGGATCCTGCACCGGGGGGGTACCTCAAACGTGGGGTGGCCCGCGATCGGTGCCCACCGATCGTCCTCTCTGAAGGAGGACCTCCTTCCTTCCGCGGCACCCACAAGATCCGTCCCCCATCTTCTTGCGGGGCGGACTTAGGGAGGACGGCAACCCGCGCAGGCGCGGATGACGCCCGTTATGCGGCGCCGGCCGTGTCATCTATGCGGCGCCGCCTTTACGTGGGCGACAAGGCCGGGCGCGGGTAGGTGACGCGGCCCCGATCCTGGCCCATTGTCAGGGCCTGAATCGGTCGGGATCGGGGCCGTTTCGCGCCGTCGTGAACCTCGACGGCGTTCACGACGGCGCGGCCACTTCGGCGTGGGAGTGGAGAATACCGCCCTCAGTGTCCTCTGCACACTTTGCTCCACCGCTCATCTGAGTGCCACCTGCCAACTTTAAGACAGAGATAGATAGGTTCTTGATTAATAAGGGGATCAGGGGTTATGGGGAGAAATGTATCAGCTGTGATCGAATGGCGGAGCAGACTCGATGGGCCGAGTGGCCTAATTCTGCTCCTATGTCTTATGGTCTTATGAACCAAAGTACGAAACTCCTTCCTTCAGAGGAAGAAATCTGCCGTCCTCCCCCGGTCTGGCCAAAATGTGACTCCAGGCCCACAGCAAAGTGGTTCACTCTTTACTTCCCCCCCTTAGGGAGGGAATTACAGAGCCTGAGGCCTAGTAGGTGGCAGCGGTTAAAATGGGGGATGCGTGAGAGGCCAGAATTGGTACGCGGAGATCTCGGAGGGGTGTGGGAGGCGGGGGGATTGGCGGAGGGGGGCTGGAGGAGGTTGCAGAGGGGCGAGGCCACGGAGGGTTTAGAAGGCGAGGACGAGAATTCTCAAGTCAACACCGTGCTCGCCCAGGCGGCAATGTAGATCAGCGAGCACAGAGGGGGTAAGTTTAGGAAATCAGGTGCACAAAGGGGCTTGGGAATCCTCGTTCACGATTCTCTGAAGGTTAACGTGCAGGTTCAGTCGCAGTTAGGAAGGCAAATGCAATGTTAGTCACGTCGAGAGGGCTAGAATACAGGACGAGGGATGTACTTCTGAGGCTGTATAAGGCTCTGGGCAGACCCCATTGTATTGTGAGCAGTTTTGGGCCCCGTATCTAAGGAAGGATGTGCTGGGGCCTTGGAAAGGGTCCAGAGGAGGTTCACAAGAATGATCCCTGGAATGAAGAGCTTGTCGTGTGAGGAACGGTTGAGGACCCTGGGTCTGTACTCATTGGAGTTTAGAAGGATGAGGGGGGATCTTATTGAAACTTGCAGGATACTGCGAGGCCTGGGTAGAGTGGACGCGGAGAGGATGTTTCCACTTGTAGGAAAAACTAGAACCAGAGGACACAATCTCAGACTGAAGGGACGGTCCTTTAAAACAGAGATGAGGAGGAATTTCTTCAGCCAGAGGGTGGTGAATCTGTGGAACTCTTTGCCGCAGAAGGCTGTGGAGGCCAAATCACTGAGTGTCTTTAAGACCGAGATGGAGAGGTTCTTGATTAATGAGGGGATCAGGGGTTATGGGGAGAAGGCAGGAGAATGGGGATGAGAAAATATCAGCCATGATTGAATGGCGGAGCAGACTCGATGGGCCGAGTGGCCTAATTCTCCATTCCTATGTCTTAAGGGCTTATGGCCTTATCGGAGCTTGTGGTGTTGCTTGCTGGAGTCGAGGGAGATATGTGTTTGTGCGTGCCCGGGCATGGGTGGAATTCTTATCCTGAGCTCTCGTGATCGGTGCGAGCAATGTCTCCTGGCAAGGTGCACATCATTGTATCCTGTTTCTGTGGCCTTATCATTTTCCGCCTTGCTGTCCGGTGGTGCGTACAGAGGCGCCAATTTGAGTTGAACGATTGTGTTGAGGCAGCGACATCGCTGTTCTCCTGTTCCTCTCCGTATCCATGCACGTCGAGACTTTCTTTCACCCCCCCCACCCCCCCACCCCCATGTGAAGGGCCCCTCAGGTGGTTGCTCCACCATTGAATATATTTGAAGCGGTGGGAGAGAAAATGGAGCCAAGGGCCCAGACCAGACACGGATGGGAAAATGGAGCTAAAGGCCCAGGCCAGACACGGATGGGAAAATGGAGCTAAAGGCCCAGGCCAGGCACGGATGGGAAAATGGAGCTAATGGCCCAGACCAGACACGGATGGGAAAATGGAGCCAAAGGCCCAGGCCAGACACGGATGGGAAAATGGGGCTAAAGGCCCAGGCCAGGCACGGATGGGAAAATGGAGCTAATGGCCCAGGCCAGACACGGATGGGAAAATGGAGCCAAAGGCCCAGGCCAGACACGGATGGGAAAATGAGGCTAAAGGCCCAGACCAGACACGGATGGGAAAATGGGGCTAAAGGCCCAGACCAGACACGGATGGGAAAATGGGGCTAAAGGCCCAGACCAGACACGGACGTGTTGACTGGCGGAGTAGGCCCAATGGGCCTCCTGCTCCTTCTGATCTTGAGTTTGTTTCCTAACATTCCCGGCTGGAAGGAGAACAAATTCCAGGCTCTGCAGTCTCCCTGAATGAACCGAAGGCCCTCGCCCCCCCCGACCCGTCCCATTCCAGTAAATTTCCTCCCCGCCTGCCCCAAGGCCTCGACTCCCTCGCGAAAATGGCCACGCTCCTCCGGTGGGGCACCATAACCGACCATTCGGATATAAATAACTATTCAACGCAGCCTGGCTCCAGCGGGAAATAAATGTTCGGGGCGTTATCCACGACAGGAGGCAAATCAGATGCAAAACCAGATGGGGTTGGGGTTAAATGAATGAAGCCTTTGCTGAATTCTACCCGAGTTCACAGTGAGCGAGGGCCCTGTCCCCTCATCTCAGCCTCCTCCAACCCTGCTTAAGTCGGAGGTGAGGAGAATTCTATTGTCTTCCCGAGGGCCCAGTGAGCCTCTGGAGCTCGCTTCCTGGGAGCAGAGGGCGGGATTCTCCATCGACCGACGACGGTATCGGGAACGGCGGTCGGGCGGAGAACGGCTCCCGTCGCCGAGTCCGGGGCGGGCGCCGGTTTGACGCTGGGCCGGCGGTGCTCCGGGACGCGCGCCATCAGCGGGCCCGCCCGCGACGCTCCGCCCCCGATGGCCCGAGCTCCCGGCGGGGAGAAATCATCGTCCGTCGGCAGCTCGGCAGGCGAGCGGTGTCCGGCCCCAGGGCACGGGTGACCTCGCCCAAACTGGATCCCTGACCACGGAGATGAATCGTTTCCAAGAGCACAATCCGATCACAATCTCACAAACCGGATACGGCAGAGGGGGTGGGTTTTGTTTCTCAACCCCCTTCCTCCCAGGCAGTAGCTCTCTCTGGAGAAGGTACCTCATCCACCTACACTGTCCCCATCAAACACACCCAGGGCAGGTACAGCACGGGGTTAGATACAGAGTAAAGCTCCCTCTACACTGTCTCCATCAAACACTCCCAGAACAGGTACAGCACGGGGTTAGATACAGAGTAAAGCTCCCTCTACACTGTCCCCATCAAACACTCCCAGGACAGGTACAGCACGGGGTTAGATACAGAGTAAAGCTCCCTCTACACTGTCTCCATCAAACACTCCCAGAACAGGTACAGCACGGGGTTAGATACAGAGTAAAGCTCCCTCTACACTGTCCCCATCAAACACACCCAGGGCAGGTACAGCACGGGGTTAGATACAGAGTAAAGCTCCCTCTACACTGTCCCCATCAAACACTCCCAGGACAGGTACAGCACGGGGTTAGATACAGAGTAAAGCTCCCTCTACACTGTCCCCATCAAACACTCCCAGGACAGGTACAGCACAGGGTTAGATACAGAGTAAAGCTCCCTCTACACTGTCTCCATCAAACACTCCCAGGACAGGTACAGCACGGGGTTAGATACAGAGTAAAGCTCCCTCTACACTGTCCGCATCAAACACTCACAGGACAGGTACAGCACGGGGTTAGATACAGAGTAAAGCTCCCTCTGTACTGTCCCCATCAAACACTCCCAGGACAGGTACAGCACGGGGTTAGATACAGAGTAAAGCTCCCTCTACACCGTCCCCATCAAACACTCCCAGGACAGGTACAGCACGGGGTTAGATACAGAGTAAAGCTCCCTCTACACTGTCCCCATCAAACACTCCCAGGACAGGTACAGCACGGGGTTAGATACAGAGTAAAGCTCCCTCTGCACTGTCCCCATCAAACACTCCCAGGACAGGTACAGCTCGGGGTTAGATACAGAGTAAAGCTCCCTCTACACTGTCCCCATCAAACACTCCCAGGACAGGTACAGCACAGGGTTAGATACAGAGTAAAGCTCCCTCTACACTGTCTCCATCAAACACTCCCAGGACAGGTACAGCACGCGGGTAGATACAGAGTAAAGCTCCCTCTACACTGTCCCCCATCAAACACTCCCAGGACAGGTACAGCACGGGGTTAGATACAGAGTAAAGCTCCCTCTGTACTGTCCCCATCAAACACTCCCAGGACAGGTACAGCACGGGGTTAGATACAGAGTAAAGCTCCCTCTACACTGTCCCCATCAAACACTCCCAGGACAGGTACAGCACGGGGTTAGATACAGAGTAAAGCTCCCTCTACACTGTCCCCATCAAACACTCCCAGGACAGGTACAGCACGGGGTTAGATACAGAGTAAAGCTCCCTCTACACCGTCCCCATCAAACACTCCCAGGACAGGTACAGCACGGGGTTAGATACAGAGGAAAGCTCCCTCTACACTGTCCCCATCAAACACTCCCAGGACAGGTACAGCATGGGGTCAGATACAGAGTAAAGCTCCCTCTGTACTGTCCCCATCAAACACTCCCTGGACAGGTACAGCACGGGGTTAGATACAGAGTAAAGCTCCCTCTACACTGTCCCCATCAAACACTCCCAGGACAGGTACAGCACAGGGTTAGATACAGAGTAAAGCTCCCTCTACACTGTCTCCATCAAACACTCCCAGGACAGGTACAGCACGGGGTTAGATACAGAGTAAAGCTCCCTCTACACTGTCCGCATCAAACACTCACAGGACAGGTACAGCACGGGGTTAGATACAGAGTAAAGCTCCCTCTGTACTGTCCCCATCAAACACTCCCAGGACAGGTACAGCACGGGGTTAGATACAGAGTAAAGCTCCCTCTACACCGTCCCCATCAAACACTCCCAGGACAGGTACAGCACGGGGTTAGATACAGAGTAAAGCTCCCTCTACACTGTCCCCATCAAACACTCACAGGACAGGTACAGCACGGGGTTAGATACAGAGTAAAGCTCCCTCTGCACTGTCCCCATCAAACACTCCCAGGACAGGTACAGCTCGGGGTTAGATACAGAGTAAAGCTCCCTCTACACTGTCCCCATCAAACACTCCCAGGACAGGTACAGCACAGGGTTAGATACAGAGTAAAGCTCCCTCTACACTGTCTCCATCAAACACTCCCAGGACAGGTACAGCACGCGGGTAGATACAGAGTAAAGCTCCCTCTACACTGTCCCCCATCAAACACTCCCAGGACAGGTACAGCACGGGGTTAGATACAGAGTAAAGCTCCCTCTGTACTGTCCCCATCAAACACTCCCAGGACAGGTACAGCACGGGGTTAGATACAGAGTAAAGCTCCCTCTACACTGTCCCCATCAAACACTCCCAGGACAGGTACAGCACGGGGTTAGATACAGAGTAAAGCTCCCTCTACACTGTCCCCATCAAACACTCCCAGGACAGGTACAGCACGGGGTTAGATACAGAGTAAAGCTCCCTCTACACCGTCCCCATCAAACACTCCCAGGACAGGTACAGCACGGGGTTAGATACAGAGTAAAGCTCCCTCTACACCGTCCCCATCAAACACTCCCAGGACAGGTACAGCACGGGGTTAGATACAGAGGAAAGCTCCCTCTACACTGTCCCCATCAAACACTCCCAGGACAGGTACAGCATGGGGTCAGATACAGAGTAAAGCTCCCTCTGTACTGTCCCCATCAAACACTCCCAGGACAGGTACAGCACGGGGTTAGATACAGAGTAAAGCTCCCTCTACACTGTCCCCATCAAACACTCCCAGGACAGGTACAGCACAGGGTTAGATACAGAGTAAAGCTCCCTCTACAGTGTCTCCATCAAACACTCCCAGGACAGGTACAGCACGGGGTTAGATACAGAGTAAAGCTCCCTCTACACTGTCCCCATCAAACACTCCCAGGACAGGTACAGCACGGGGTTAGATACAGAGTAAAGCTCCCTCTGTACTGTCCCCATCAAACACTCCCAGGACAGGTACAGCACGGGGTTAGATACAGAGTAAAGCTCCCTCTACACTGTCCCCATCAAACACTCCCAGGACAGGTACAGCACGGGGTTAGATACAGAGTAAAGCTCCCTCTACACTGTCCCCATCAAACACTCCCAGGACAGGTACAGCACGGGGTTAGATACAGAGTAAAGCTCCCTCGACACTGTCCCCATCAAACACTCCCAGGACAGGTACAGCACAGGGTTAGATACAGAGTAAAGCTCCCTCTACACTGTCTCCATCAAACACTCCCAGGACAGGTACAGCACGGGGTTAGATACAGAGTAAAGCTCCCTCTACACTGTCCCCATCAAACACTCCCAGGACAGGTACAGCACGGGGTTAGATACAGAGTAAAGCTCCCTCTACACTGTCCCCATCAAACACTCCCAGGACAGGTACAGCACGGGGTTAGATACAGAGTGAAGCTCCCTCTACACTGTCCCCATCAAACACTCCCAGGACAGGTACAGCACGGGGTTAGATACAGAGTAAAGCTCCCTCTACACTGTCCCCATCAAA
Source organism: Scyliorhinus torazame (assembly GCF_047496885.1). NCBI lineage: Eukaryota > Metazoa > Chordata > Chondrichthyes > Carcharhiniformes > Scyliorhinidae > Scyliorhinus > Scyliorhinus torazame. The sequence continues at coordinate 14,078,733 of NC_092730.1, read as the reverse complement.
CACTCCCAGGACAGGTACAGCACGGGGTTAGATACAGAGTAAAGCTCCCTCTACACTGTCCCCATCAAACACTCCCAGGACAGGTACAGCACGGGGTTAGATACAGAGTAAAGCTCCCTCGACACTGTCCCCATCAAACATTCCCAGGACAGGTACAGCACGGGGTTAGATACAGAGTAAAGCTCCCTCTACACTGTCCCCATCAAACACTCCCAGGACAGGTACAGCACGGGGTTAGATACAGAGTAAAGCTCCCTCTGCACTGTCCCCATCAAACACTCCCAGGACAGGTACAGCACGGGGTTAGATACAGAGTAAAGCTCCCTCTGCACTGTCCCCATCAAACACTCCCAGGACAGGTACAGCACAGGGTTAGATACAGAGTAAAGCTCCCTCTACACTGTCTCCATCAAACACTCCCAGGACAGGTACAGCACGCGGGTAGATACAGAGTAAAGCTCCCTCTACACTGTCCCCCATCAAACACTCCCAGGACAGGTACAGCACGGGGTTAGATACAGAGTAAAGCTCCCTCTGTACTGTCCCCATCAAACACTCCCAGGACAGGTACAGCACGGGGTTAGATACAGAGTAATGCTCCCTCTACACTGTCCCCATCAAACACTCCCAGGACAGGTACAGCACGGGGTTAGATACAGAGTAAAGCTCCCTCTACACTGTTCCCATCAAACACTCCCAGGACAGGTACAGCACGGGGTTAGATACAGAGTAAAGCTCCCTCTACACCGTCCCCATCAAACACTCCCAGGACAGGTACAGCACGGGGTTAGATACAGAGGAAAGCTCCCTCTACACTGTCCCCATCAAACACTCCCAGGACAGGTACAGCATGGGGTCAGATACAGAGTAAAGCTCCCTCTGTACTGTCCCCATCAAACACTCCCAGGACAGGTACAGCACGGGGTTAGATACAGAGTAAAGCTCCCTCTACACTGTCCCCATCAAACACTCCCAGGACAGGTACAGCACGGGGTTAGATACAGAGTGAAGCTCCCTCTACACTGTCCCCATCAAACACTCCCAGGACAGGTACAGCACGGGGTTAGATACAGAGTAAAGCTCCCTCTAACTGTCCCCATCAAACACTCCCAGGACAGGTACAGCACGGGGTTAGATACAGAGTAAAGCTCCCTCTACACTGTCCCCATCAAACACTCCCAGGACAGGTACAGCACGGGGTTAGATACAGAGTAAAGCTCCCTCTACACTGTCCCCATCAAACACTCCCAGGACAGGTACAGCACGGGGTTAGATACAGAGTAAAGCTCCCTCTACACTGTCCCCATCAAACACTCCCAGGACAGGTACAGCACGGGGTTAGATACAGAGTAAAGCTCCCTCGACACTGTCCCCATCAAACACTCCCAGGACAGGTACAGCACAGGGTTAGATACAGAGTAAAGCTCCCTCTACACTGTTCCCATCAAACACTCCCAGGACAGGTACAGCACGGGGTTAGATACAGAGTAAAGCTCCCTCTACACCGTCCCCATCAAACACTCCCAGGACAGGTACAGCACGGGGTTAGATACAGAGGAAAGCTCCCTCTACACTGTCCCCATCAAACACTCCCAGGACAGGTACAGCATGGGGTCAGATACAGAGTAAAGCTCCCTCTGTACTGTCCCCATCAAACACTCCCAGGACAGGTACAGCACGGGGTTAGATACAGAGTAAAGCTCCCTCTACACTGTCCCCATCAAACACTCCCAGGACAGGTACAGCACGGGGTTAGATACAGAGTGAAGCTCCCTCTACACTGTCCCCATCAAACACTCCCAGGACAGGTACAGCACGGGGTTAGATACAGAGTAAAGCTCCCTCTAACTGTCCCCATCAAACACTCCCAGGACAGGTACAGCACGGGGTTAGATACAGAGTAAAGCTCCCTCTACACTGTCCCCATCAAACACTCCCAGGACAGGTACAGCACGGGGTTAGATACAGAGTAAAGCTCCCTCGACACTGTCCCCATCAAAAATTCCCAGGACAGGTACAGCACGGGGTTAGATACAGAGTAAAGCTCCCTCTACACTGTCCCCATCAAACACTCCCAGGACAGGTACAGCACAGGGTTAGATACAGAGTAAAGCTCCCTCTACACTGTCTCCATCAAACACTCCCAGGACAGGTACAGCACGGGGTTAGATACAGAGTAAAGCTCCCTCTACACTGTCCCCATCAAACACTCCCAGGACAGGTACAGCACGGGGTTAGATACAGAGTAAAGCTCCCTCTGTACTGTCCCCATCAAACACTCCCAGGACAGGTACAGCACGGGGTTAGATACAGAGTAAAGCTCCCTCTACACCGTCCCCATCAAACACTCCCAGGACAGGTACAGCACGGGGTTAGATACAGAGTAAAGCTCCCTCTACACTGTCCCCATCAAACACTCCCAGGACAGGTACAGCACGGGGTTAGATACAGAGTAAAGCTCCCTCTGCACTGTCCCCATCAAACACTCCCAGGACAGGTACAGCACGGGGTTAGATACAGAGTAAAGCTCCCTCTACACTGTCCCCATCAAACACTCCCAGGACAGGTACAGCACAGGGTTAGATACAGAGTAAAGCTCCCTCTACACTGTCTCCATCAAACACTCCCAGGACAGGTACAGCACGGGGTTAGATACAGAGTAAAGCTCCCTCTACACTGTCCCCATCAAACACTCCCAGGACAGGTACAGCACGGGGTTAGATACAGAGTAAAGCTCCCTCTACACTGTCCCCATCAAACACTCCCAGGACAGGTACAGCACGGGGTTAGATACAGAGTAAAGCTCCCTCTACACCGTCCCCATCAAACACTCCCAGGACAGGTACAGCACGGGGTGAGATACAGAGTAAAGCTCCCTCTACACTGTCCCCATCAAACACTCCCAGGACAGGTACAGCACGGGGTTAGATACAGAGTAAAGCTCCCTCTGTACTGTCCCCATCAAACACTCCCAGGACAGGTACAGCACGGGGTTAGATACAGAGTAAAGCTCCCTCTACACTGTCCCCATCAAACACTCCCAGGACAGGTACAGCACGGGGTTAGTTACAGAGTAAAGCTCCCTCTACACTGTCTCCATCAAACACTCCCAGGACAGGTACAGCACGGGGTTAGATACAGAGTAAAGCTCCCTCTACACTGTCCCCATCAAACACTCTCAGGACAGGTACAGCACGTGGTTAGTTACAGAGTAAAGCTCCCTCTTCACTGTCTCCATCAAACACTCCCAGGACAGGTACAGCACGGGGTTAGATACAGAGTAAAGCTCCCTCTACACTGTCCCCATCAAACACTCCCAGGACAGGTACAGGACGGAGTTAGATACAGAGTAAAGCTCCCTCTACACTGTCCCCAATCAAACACTCCCAGGACAGGTACAGCACGGGGTTAGATACAGAGTAAAGCTCCCTCTACACTGTCCCCATCAAACACTCCCAGGACAGGTACAGAACGGGGTTAGATACAGAGTAAAGCTCCCTCTACACTGTCCCCATCAAACACTCCCAGGACAGGTACAGCACGGGGTTAGATACAGAGTAAAGCTCCCTCTACACTGTCCCTATCAAACACTCCCAGGACAGGTACAGCACGGGGTTAGATACAGAGTAAAGCTCCCTCTACACTGTCCCCATCAAACACTCCCAGGACAGGTACAGCACGGGGTTAGATACAGAGTAAAGCTCCCTCTACACTGTCCCCATCAAACACTCCCAGGACAGGTACAGCACGGGGTTAGATACAGAGTAAAGCTCCCTCTACACTGTCCCCATCAAACACTCCCAGGACAGGTACAGCACGGGGTTAGATACAGAGTAAAGCTCCCTCTACACTGTCCCCATCAAACACTCCCAGGACAGGTACAGCACAGGGTTAGATACAGAGTAAAGCTCCCTCTACACTGTCTCCATCAAACACTCCCAGGACAGGTACAGCACGGGGTTAGATACAGAGTAAAGCTCCCTCTACACTGTCCCCATCAAACACTCCCAGGACAGGTACAGCACGGGGTTAGATACAGAGTAAAGCTCCCTCTACACTGTCCCCATCAAACACTCCCAGGACAGGTACAGCACGGGGTTAGATACAGAGTAAAGCTCCCTCTACACCGTCCCCATCAAACACTCCCAGGACAGGTACAGCACGGGGTGAGATACAGAGTAAAGCTCCCTCTACACTGTCCCCATCAAACACTCCCAGGACAGGTACAGCACGGGGTTAGATACAGAGTAAAGCTCCCTCTGTACTGTCCCCATCAAACACTCCCAGGACAGGTACAGCACGGGGTTAGATACAGAGTAAAGCTCCCTCTACACTGTCCCCATCAAACACTCCCAGGACAGGTACAGCACGGGGTTAGTTACAGAGTAAAGCTCCCTCTACACTGTCTCCATCAAACACTCCCAGGACAGGTACAGCACGGGGTTAGATACAGAGTAAAGCTCCCTCTACACTGTCCCCATCAAACACTCTCAGGACAGGTACAGCACGTGGTTAGTTACAGAGTAAAGCTCCCTCTTCACTGTCTCCATCAAACACTCCCAGGACAGGTACAGCACGGGGTTAGATACAGAGTAAAGCTCCCTCTACACTGTCCCCATCAAACACTCCCAGGACAGGTACAGGACGGAGTTAGATACAGAGTAAAGCTCCCTCTACACTGTCCCCAATCAAACACTCCCAGGACAGGTACAGCACGGGGTTAGATACAGAGTAAAGCTCCCTCTACACTGTCCCCATCAAACACTCCCAGGACAGGTACAGCACGGGGTTAGATACAGAGTAAAGCTCCCTCTACACTGTCCGCATCAAACACTCACAGGACAGGTACAGCACGGGGTTAGATACAGAGTAAAGCTCCCTCTGTACTGTCCCCATCAAACACTCCCAGGACAGGTACAGCACGGGGTTAGATACAGAGTAAAGCTCCCTCTACACCGTCCCCATCAAACACTCCCAGGACAGGTACAGCACGGGGTTAGATACAGAGTAAAGCTCCCTCTACACTGTCCCCATCAAACACTCACAGGACAGGTACAGCACGGGGTTAGATACAGAGTAAAGTTCCCTCTGCACTGTCCCCATCAAACACTCCCAGGACAGGTACAGCTCGGGGTTAGATACAGAGTAAAGCTCCCTCTACACTGTCCCCATCAAACACTCCCAGGACAGGTACAGCACAGGGTTAGATACAGAGTAAAGCTCCCTCTACACTGTCTCCATCAAACACTCCCAGGACAGGTACAGCACGCGGGTAGATACAGAGTAAAGCTCCCTCTACACTGTCCCCCATCAAACACTCCCAGGACAGGCACAGCACGGGGTTAGATACAGAGTAAAGCTCCCTCTGTACTGTCCCCATCAAACACTCCCAGGACAGGTACAGCACGGGGTTAGATACAGAGTAAAGCTCCCTCTACACTGTCCCCATCAAACACTCCCAGGACAGGTACAGCACGGGGTTAGATACAGAGTAAAGCTCCCTCTACACTGTCCCCATCAAACACTCCCAGGACAGGTACAGCACGGGGTTAGATACAGAGTAAAGCTCCCTCTACACCGTCCCCATCAAACACTCCCAGGACAGGTACAGCACGGGGTTAGATACAGAGTAAAGCTCCCTCTACACCGTCCCCATCAAACACTCCCAGGACAGGTACAGCACGGGGTTAGATACAGAGGAAAGCTCCCTCTACACTGTCCCCATCAAACACTCCCAGGACAGGTACAGCATGGGGTCAGATACAGAGTAAAGCTCCCTCTGTACTGTCCCCATCAAACACTCCCAGGACAGGTACAGCACGGGGTTAGATACAGAGTAAAGCTCCCTCTACACTGTCCCCATCAAACACTCCCAGGACAGGTACAGCACAGGGTTAGATACAGAGTAAAGCTCCCTCTACAGTGTCTCCATCAAACACTCCCAGGACAGGTACAGCACGGGGTTAGATACAGAGTAAAGCTCCCTCTACACTGTCCCCATCAAACACTCCCAGGACAGGTACAGCACGGGGTTAGATACAGAGTAAAGCTCCCTCTGTACTGTCCCCATCAAACACTCCCAGGACAGGTACAGCACGGGGTTAGATACAGAGTAAAGTTCCCTCTACACTGTCCCCATCAAACACTCCCAGGACAGGTACAGCACGGGGTTAGATACAGAGTAAAGCTCCCTCTACACTGTCCCCATCAAACACTCCCAGGACAGGTACAGCACGGGGTTAGATACAGAGTAAAGCTCCCTCGACACTGTCCCCATCAAACACTCCCAGGACAGGTACAGCACAGGGTTAGATACAGAGTAAAGCTCCCTCTACACTGTCTCCATCAAACACTCCCAGGACAGGTACAGCACGGGGTTAGATACAGAGTAAAGCTCCCTCTACACTGTCCCCATCAAACACTCCCAGGACAGGTACAGCACGGGGTTAGATACAGAGTAAAGCTCCCTCTACACTGTCCCCATCAAACACTCCCAGGACAGGTACAGCACGGGGTTAGATACAGAGTGAAGCTCCCTCTACACTGTCCCCATCAAACACTCCCAGGACAGGTACAGCACGGGGTTAGATACAGAGTAAAGCTCCCTCTACACTGTCCCCATCAAACACTCCCAGGACAGGTACAGCACGGGGTTAGATACAGAGTAAAGCTCCCTCTACACTGTCCCCATCAAACACTCCCAGGACAGGTACAGCACGGGGTTAGATACAGAGTAAAGCTCCCTCGACACTGTCCCCATCAAACATTCCCAGGACAGGTACAGCACGGGGTTAGATACAGAGTAAAGCTCCCTCTACACTGTCCCCATCAAACACTCCCAGGACAGGTACAGCACGGGGTTAGATACAGAGTAAAGCTCCCTCTGCACTGTCCCCATCAAACACTCCCAGGACAGGTACAGCACGGGGTTAGATACAGAGTAAAGCTCCCTCTGCACTGTCCCCATCAAACACTCCCAGGACAGGTACAGCACAGGGTTAGATACAGAGTAAAGCTCCCTCTACACTGTCTCCATCAAACACTCCCAGGACAGGTACAGCACGCGGGTAGATACAGAGTAAAGCTCCCTCTACACTGTCCCCCATCAAACACTCCCAGGACAGGTACAGCACGGGGTTAGATACAGAGTAAAGCTCCCTCTGTACTGTCCCCATCAAACACTCCCAGGACAGGTACAGCACGGGGTTAGATACAGAGTAATGCTCCCTCTACACTGTCCCCATCAAACACTCCCAGGACAGGTACAGCACGGGGTTAGATACAGAGTAAAGCTCCCTCTACACTGTTCCCATCAAACACTCCCAGGACAGGTACAGCACGGGGTTAGATACAGAGTAAAGCTCCCTCTACACCGTCCCCATCAAACACTCCCAGGACAGGTACAGCACGGGGTTAGATACAGAGGAAAGCTCCCTCTACACTGTCCCCATCAAACACTCCCAGGACAGGTACAGCATGGGGTCAGATACAGAGTAAAGCTCCCTCTGTACTGTCCCCATCAAACACTCCCAGGACAGGTACAGCACGGGGTTAGATACAGAGTAAAGCTCCCTCTACACTGTCCCCATCAAACACTCCCAGGACAGGTACAGCACGGGGTTAGATACAGAGTGAAGCTCCCTCTACACTGTCCCCATCAAACACTCCCAGGACAGGTACAGCACGGGGTTAGATACAGAGTAAAGCTCCCTCTAACTGTCCCCATCAAACACTCCCAGGACAGGTACAGCACGGGGTTAGATACAGAGTAAAGCTCCCTCTACACTGTCCCCATCAAACACTCCCAGGACAGGTACAGCACGGGGTTAGATACAGAGTAAAGCTCCCTCTACACTGTCCCCATCAAACACTCCCAGGACAGGTACAGCACGGGGTTAGATACAGAGTAAAGCTCCCTCTACACTGTCCCCATCAAACACTCCCAGGACAGGTACAGCACGGGGTTAGATACAGAGTAAAGCTCCCTCGACACTGTCCCCATCAAACACTCCCAGGACAGGGACAGCACAGGGTTAGATACAGAGTAAAGCTCCCTCTACACTGTTCCCATCAAACACTCCCAGGACAGGTACAGCACGGGGTTAGATACAGAGTAAAGCTCCCTCTACACCGTCCCCATCAAACACTCCCAGGACAGGTACAGCACGGGGTTAGATACAGAGGAAAGCTCCCTCTACACTGTCCCCATCAAACACTCCCAGGACAGGTACAGCATGGGGTCAGATACAGAGTAAAGCTCCCTCTGTACTGTCCCCATCAAACACTCCCAGGACAGGTACAGCACGGGGTTAGATACAGAGTAAAGCTCCCTCTACACTGTCCCCATCAAACACTCCCAGGACAGGTACAGCACGGGGTTAGATACAGAGTGAAGCTCCCTCTACACTGTCCCCATCAAACACTCCCAGGACAGGTACAGCACGGGGTTAGATACAGAGTAAAGCTCCCTCTAACTGTCCCCATCAAACACTCCCAGGACAGGTACAGCACGGGGTTAGATACAGAGTAAAGCTCCCTCTACACTGTCCCCATCAAACACTCCCAGGACAGGTACAGCACGGGGTTAGATACAGAGTAAAGCTCCCTCGACACTGTCCCCATCAAAAATTCCCAGGACAGGTACAGCACGGGGTTAGATACAGAGTAAAGCTCCCTCTACACTGTCCCCATCAAACACTCCCAGGACAGGTACAGCACAGGGTTAGATACAGAGTAAAGCTCCCTCTACACTGTCTCCATCAAACACTCCCAGGACAGGTACAGCACGGGGTTAGATACAGAGTAAAGCTCCCTCTACACTGTCCCCATCAAACACTCCCAGGACAGGTACAGCACGGGGTTAGATACAGAGTAAAGCTCCCTCTGTACTGTCCCCATCAAACACTCCCAGGACAGGTACAGCACGGGGTTAGATACAGAGTAAAGCTCCCTCTACACCGTCCCCATCAAACACTCCCAGGACAGGTACAGCACGGGGTTAGATACAGAGTAAAGCTCCCTCTACACTGTCCCCATCAAACACTCCCAGGACAGGTACAGCACGGGGTTAGATACAGAGTAAAGCTCCCTCTGCACTGTCCCCATCAAACACTCCCAGGACAGGTACAGCACGGGGTTAGATACAGAGTAAAGCTCCCTCTACACTGTCCCCATCAAACACTCCCAGGACAGGTACAGCACAGGGTTAGATACAGAGTAAAGCTCCCTCTACACTGTCTCCATCAAACACTCCCAGGACAGGTACAGCACGGGGTTAGATACAGAGTAAAGCTCCCTCTACACTGTCCCCATCAAACACTCCCAGGACAGGTACAGCACGGGGTTAGATACAGAGTAAAGCTCCCTCTACACTGTCCCCATCAAACACTCCCAGGACAGGTACAGCACGGGGTTAGATACAGAGTAAAGCTCCCTCGACACCGTCCCCATCAAACACTCCCAGGACAGGTACAGCACGGGGTGAGATACAGAGTAAAGCTCCCTCTACACTGTCCCCATCAAACACTCCCAGGACAGGTACAGCACGGGGTTAGATACAGAGTAAAGCTCCCTCTGTACTGTCCCCATCAAACACTCCCAGGACAGGTACAGCACGGGGTTAGATACAGAGTAAAGCTCCCTCTACACTGTCCCCATCAAACACTCCCAGGACAGGTACAGCACGGGGTTAGTTACAGAGTAAAGCTCCCTCTACACTGTCTCCATCAAACACTCCCAGGACAGGTACAGCACGGGGTTAGATACAGAGTAAAGCTCCCTCTACACTGTCCCCATCAAACACTCTCAGGACAGGTACAGCACGTGGTTAGTTACAGAGTAAAGCTCCCTCTTCACTGTCTCCATCAAACACTCCCAGGACAGGTACAGCACGGGGTTAGATACAGAGTAAAGCTCCCTCTACACTGTCCCCATCAAACACTCCCAGGACAGGTACAGGACGGAGTTAGATACAGAGTAAAGCTCCCTCTACACTGTCCCCAATCAAACACTCCCAGGACAGGTACAGCACGGGGTTAGATACAGAGTAAAGCTCCCTCTACACTGTCCCCATCAAACACTCCCAGGACAGGTACAGAACGGGGTTAGATACAGAGTAAAGCTCCCTCGACACTGTCCCCATCAAACATTCCCAGGACAGGTACAGCACGGGGTTAGATACAGAGTAAAGCTCCCTCTACACTGTCCCCATCAAACACTCCCAGGACAGGTACAGCACGGGGTTAGATACAGAGTAAAGCTCCCTCTGCACTGTCCCCATCAAACACTCCCAGGACAGGTACAGCACGGGGTTAGATACAGAGTAAAGCTCCCTCTGCACTGTCCCCATCAAACACTCCCAGGACAGGTACAGCACAGGGTTAGATACAGAGTAAAGCTCCCTCTACACTGTCTCCATCAAACACTCCCAGGACAGGTACAGCACGCGGGTAGATACAGAGTAAAGCTCCCTCTACACTGTCCCCCATCAAACACTCCCAGGACAGGTACAGCACGGGGTTAGATACAGAGTAAAGCTCCCTCTGTACTGTCCCCATCAAACACTCCCAGGACAGGTACAGCACGGGGTTAGATACAGAGTAATGCTCCCTCTACACTGTCCCCATCAAACACTCCCAGGACAGGTACAGCACGGGGTTAGATACAGAGTAAAGCTCCCTCTACACTGTTCCCATCAAACACTCCCAGGACAGGTACAGCACGGGGTTAGATACAGAGTAAAGCTCCCTCTACACCGTCCCCATCAAACACTCCCAGGACAGGTACAGCACGGGGTTAGATACAGAGGAAAGCTCCCTCTACACTGTCCCCATCAAACACTCCCAGGACAGGTACAGCATGGGGTCAGATACAGAGTAAAGCTCCCTCTGTACTGTCCCCATCAAACACTCCCAGGACAGGTACAGCACGGGGTTAGATACAGAGTAAAGCTCCCTCTACACTGTCCCCATCAAACACTCCCAGGACAGGTACAGCACGGGGTTAGATACAGAGTGAAGCTCCCTCTACACTGTCCCCATCAAACACTCCCAGGACAGGTACAGCACGGGGTTAGATACAGAGTAAAGCTCCCTCTAACTGTCCCCATCAAACACTCCCAGGACAGGTACAGCACGGGGTTAGATACAGAGTAAAGCTCCCTCTACACTGTCCCCATCAAACACTCCCAGGACAGGTACAGCACGGGGTTAGATACAGAGTAAAGCTCCCTCTACACTGTCCCCATCAAACACTCCCAGGACAGGTACAGCACGGGGTTAGATACAGAGTAAAGCTCCCTCTACACTGTCCCCATCAAACACTCCCAGGACAGGTACAGCACGGGGTTAGATACAGAGTAAAGCTCCCTCGACACTGTCCCCATCAAACACTCCCAGGACAGGGACAGCACAGGGTTAGATACAGAGTAAAGCTCCCTCTACACTGTTCCCATCAAACACTCCCAGGACAGGTACAGCACGGGGTTAGATACAGAGTAAAGCTCCCTCTACACCGTCCCCATCAAACACTCCCAGGACAGGTACAGCACGGGGTTAGATACAGAGGAAAGCTCCCTCTACACTGTCCCCATCAAACACTCCCAGGACAGGTACAGCATGGGGTCAGATACAGAGTAAAGCTCCCTCTGTACTGTCCCCATCAAACACTCCCAGGACAGGTACAGCACGGGGTTAGATACAGAGTAAAGCTCCCTCTACACTGTCCCCATCAAACACTCCCAGGACAGGTACAGCACGGGGTTAGATACAGAGTGAAGCTCCCTCTACACTGTCCCCATCAAACACTCCCAGGACAGGTACAGCACGGGGTTAGATACAGAGTAAAGCTCCCTCTAACTGTCCCCATCAAACACTCCCAGGACAGGTACAGCACGGGGTTAGATACAGAGTAAAGCTCCCTCTACACTGTCCCCATCAAACACTCCCAGGACAGGTACAGCACGGGGTTAGATACAGAGTAAAGCTCCCTCGACACTGTCCCCATCAAAAATTCCCAGGACAGGTACAGCACGGGGTTAGATACAGAGTAAAGCTCCCTCTACACTGTCCCCATCAAACACTCCCAGGACAGGTACAGCACAGGGTTAGATACAGAGTAAAGCTCCCTCTACACTGTCTCCATCAAACACTCCCAGGACAGGTACAGCACGGGGTTAGATACAGAGTAAAGCTCCCTCTACACTGTCCCCATCAAACACTCCCAGGACAGGTACAGCACGGGGTTAGATACAGAGTAAAGCTCCCTCTGTACTGTCCCCATCAAACACTCCCAGGACAGGTACAGCACGGGGTTAGATACAGAGTAAAGCTCCCTCTACACCGTCCCCATCAAACACTCCCAGGACAGGTACAGCACGGGGTTAGATACAGAGTAAAGCTCCCTCTACACTGTCCCCATCAAACACTCCCAGGACAGGTACAGCACGGGGTTAGATACAGAGTAAAGCTCCCTCTGCACTGTCCCCATCAAACACTCCCAGGACAGGTACAGCACGGGGTTAGATACAGAGTAAAGCTCCCTCTACACTGTCCCCATCAAACACTCCCAGGACAGGTACAGCACAGGGTTAGATACAGAGTAAAGCTCCCTCTACACTGTCTCCATCAAACACTCCCAGGACAGGTACAGCACGGGGTTAGATACAGAGTAAAGCTCCCTCTACACTGTCCCCATCAAACACTCCCAGGACAGGTACAGCACGGGGTTAGATACAGAGTAAAGCTCCCTCTACACTGTCCCCATCAAACACTCCCAGGACAGGTACAGCACGGGGTTAGATACAGAGTAAAGCTCCCTCGACACCGTCCCCATCAAACACTCCCAGGACAGGTACAGCACGGGGTGAGATACAGAGTAAAGCTCCCTCTACACTGTCCCCATCAAACACTCCCAGGACAGGTACAGCACGGGGTTAGATACAGAGTAAAGCTCCCTCTGTACTGTCCCCATCAAACACTCCCAGGACAGGTACAGCACGGGGTTAGATACAGAGTAAAGCTCCCTCTACACTGTCCCCATCAAACACTCCCAGGACAGGTACAGCACGGGGTTAGTTACAGAGTAAAGCTCCCTCTACACTGTCTCCATCAAACACTCCCAGGACAGGTACAGCACGGGGTTAGATACAGAGTAAAGCTCCCTCTACACTGTCCCCATCAAACACTCTCAGGACAGGTACAGCACGTGGTTAGTTACAGAGTAAAGCTCCCTCTTCACTGTCTCCATCAAACACTCCCAGGACAGGTACAGCACGGGGTTAGATACAGAGTAAAGCTCCCTCTACACTGTCCCCATCAAACACTCCCAGGACAGGTACAGGACGGAGTTAGATACAGAGTAAAGCTCCCTCTACACTGTCCCCAATCAAACACTCCCAGGACAGGTACAGCACGGGGTTAGATACAGAGTAAAGCTCCCTCTACACTGTCCCCATCAAACACTCCCAGGACAGGTACAGAACGGGGTTAGATACAGAGTAAAGCTCCCTCTACACTGTCCCCATCAAACACTCCCAGGACAGGTACAGCACGGGGTTAGATACAGAGTAAAGCTCCCTCTACACTGTCCCTATCAAACACTCCCAGGACAGGTACAGCACGGGGTTAGATACAGAGTAAAGCTCCCTCTACACTGTCCCCATCAAACACTCCCAGGACAGGTACAGCACGGGGTTAGATACAGAGTAAAGCTCCCTCTACACTGTCCCCATCAAACACTCCCAGGACAGGTACAGCACGGGGTTAGATACAGAGTAAAGCTCCCTCTACACTGTCCCCATCAAACACTCCCAGGACAGGTACAGCACGGGGTTAGATACAGAGTAAAGCTCCCTCTACACTGTCCCCATCAAACACTCCCAGGACAGGTACAGCACAGGGTTAGATACAGAGTAAAGCTCCCTCTACACTGTCTCCATCAAACACTCCCAGGACAGGTACAGCACGGGGTTAGATACAGAGTAAAGCTCCCTCTACACTGTCCCCATCAAACACTCCCAGGACAGGTACAGCACGGGGTTAGATACAGAGTAAAGCTCCCTCTAAACTGTCCCCATCAAACACTCCCAGGACAGGTACAGCACGGGGTTAGATACAGAGTAAAGCTCCCTCTACACCGTCCCCATCAAACACTCCCAGGACAGGTACAGCACGGGGTGAGATACAGAGTAAAGCTCCCTCTACACTGTCCCCATCAAACACTCCCAGGACAGGTACAGCACGGGGTTAGATACAGAGTAAAGCTCCCTCTGTACTGTCCCCATCAAACACTCCCAGGACAGGTACAGCACGGGGTTAGATACAGAGTAAAGCTCCCTCTACACTGTCTTCATCAAACACTCCCAGGACAGGTACAGCACGGGGTTAGTTACAGAGTAAAGCTCCCTCTACACTGTCTCCATCAAACACTCCCAGGACAGGTACAGCACGGGGTTAGATACAGAGTAAAGCTCCCTCTACACTGTCCCCATCAAACACTCTCAGGACAGGTACAGCACGTGGTTAGTTACAGAGTAAAGCTCCCTCTTCACTGTCTCCATCAAACACTCCCAGGACAGGTACAGCACGGGGTTAGATACAGAGTAAAGCTCCCTCTACACTGTCCCCATCAAACACTCCCAGGACAGGTACAGGACGGAGTTAGATACAGAGTAAAGCTCCCTCTACACTGTCCCCAATCAAACACTCCCAGGACAGGTACAGCACGGGGTTAGATACAGAGTAAAGCTCCCTCTACACTGTCCCCATCAAACACTCCCAGGACAGGTACAGAACGGGGTTAGATACAGAGTAAAGCTCCCTCTACACTGTCCCCATCAAACACTCCCAGGACAGGTACAGCACGGGGTTAGATACAGAGTAAAGCTCCCTCTACACTGTCCCTATCAAACACTCCCAGGACAGGTACAGCACGGGGTTAGATACAGAGTAAAGCTCCCTCTACACTGTCCCCATCAAACACTCCCAGGACAGGTACAGCACGGGGTTAGATACAGAGTAAAGCTCCCTCTACACTGTCCCCATCAAACACTCCCAGGACAGGTACAGCACGGGGTTAGATACAGAGTAAAGCTCCGCTACACTGTCCCCATCAAACACTCCCAGGACAGGTACAGCACGGGGCTGGATACAGAGTAAAGCTCACTCTACACTGTCCCCATCAAACACTCCCAGGACAGGTACAGCACGGGGTTAGATACAGAGTAAAGCTCCCTCGACACTGTCCCCATCAAACACTCCCAGGACAGGTACAGCACGAGGTTAGATACAGAGTAAAGCTCCCTCTACACTGTCCCCATCAAACACTCCCAGGACAGGTACAGCACAGGGTTAGATACAGAGTAAAGCTCCCTCTACACTGTCTCCATCAAACACTCCCAGGACAGGTACAGCACGGGGTTAGATACAGAGTAAAGCTCCCTCTACACTGTCCCCATCAAACACTCACAGGACAGGTACAGCACGGGGTTAGATACAGAGTAAAGCTCCCTCTGTACTGTCCCCATCAAACACTCCCAGGATAGGTACAGCACGGGGTTAGATACAGAGTAAAGCTCCCTCTACACCGTCCCCATCAAACACTCCCAGGACAGGTACAGCACGTGGTTAGATACAGAGTAAAGCTCCCTCTACACTGTCCCCATCAAACACTCCCAGGACAGGTACAGCATGGGGTTAGATACAGAGTAAAGCTCCCTCTACACTGTCCCCATCAAACACTCCCAGGACAGGTACAGCACAGGGTTAGATACAGAGTAAAGCTCCCTCTACACTGTCTCCATCAAACACTCCCAGGACAGGTACAGCACGGGGTTAGATACAGAGTAAAGCTCCCTCTACACTGTCCCCCATCAAACACTCCCAGGACAGGTACAGCACGGGGTTAGATACAGAGTAAAGCTCCCTCTGTACTGTCCCCATCAAACACTCCCAGGACAGGTACAGCACGGGGTTAGATACAGAGTAAAGCTCCCTCTACACTGTCCCCATCAAACACTCCCAGGACAGGTACAGCACGGGGTTAGATACAGAGTAAAGCTCCCTCTACACTGTCCCCATCAAACACTCCCAGGACAGGTACAGCACGGGGTTAGATACAGAGTAAAGCTCCCTCTACACCGTCCCCATCAAACACTCTCAGGACAGGTACAGCACGGGGTTAGATACAGAGTAAAGCTCCCTCTACACTGTCCCCATCAAACACTCCCAGGACAGGTACAGCATGGGGTTAGATACAGAGTAAAGCTCCCTCTGTACTGTCCCCATCAAACACTCCCAGGACAGGTCCAGCACGGGGTTAGATACAGAGTAAAGCTCCCTCTACACCGTCCCCATCAAACACTCCCAGGACAGGTACAGCACGGGGTTAGATACAGAGTAAAGCTCCCTCTACACTGTCCCCATCAAACACTCCCAGGACAGGTACAGCATGGGGTTAGATACAGAGTAAAGCTCCCTCTGTACTGTCCCCATCAAACACTCCCAGGACAGGTACAGCACGGGGTTAGATACAGAGTAAAGCTCCCTCTACACTGTCCCCATCAAACACTCCCAGGACAGGTACAGCACAGGGTTAGATACAGAGTAAAGCTCCCTCTACACTGTCTCCATCAAACACTCCCAGGACAGGTACAGCACGGGGTTAGATACAGAGTAAAGCTCCCTCTACACTGTCCCCATCAAACACTCCCAGGACAGGTACAGCACGGGGTTAGATACAGAGTAAAGCTCCCTCTACACTGTCCCCATCAAACACTCCCAGGACAGGTACAGCACGGGGTTAGATACAGAGTAAAGCTCCCTCTACACTGTCCCCATCAAACACTCCCAGGACAGGTACAGCACGGGGTTAGATACAGAGTAAAGCTCCCTCGACACTGTCCCCATCAAACATTCCCAGGACAGGTACAGCACGGGGTTAGATACAGAGTAAAGCTCCCTCTACACTGTCCCCATCAAACACTCCCAGGACAGGTACAGCACGGGGTTAGATACAGAGTAAAGCTCCCTCTGCACTGTCCCCATCAAACACTCCCAGGACAGGTACAGCACGGGGTTAGATACAGAGTAAAGCTCCCTCTGCACTGTCCCCATCAAACACTCCCAGGACAGGTACAGCACAGGGTTAGATACAGAGTAAAGCTCCCTCTACACTGTCTCCATCAAACACTCCCAGGACAGGTACAGCACGCGGGTAGATACAGAGTAAAGCTCCCTCTACACTGTCCCCCATCAAACACTCCCAGGACAGGTACAGCACGGGGTTAGATACAGAGTAAAGCTCCCTCTGTACTGTCCCCATCAAACACTCCCAGGACAGGTACAGCACGGGGTTAGATCCAGAGTAATGCTCCCTCTACACTGTCCCCATCAAACACTCCCAGGACAGGTACAGCACGGGGTTAGATACAGAGTAAAGCTCCCTCTACACTGTTCCCATCAAACACTCCCAGGACAGGTACAGCACGGGGTTAGATACAGAGTAAAGCTCCCTCTACACCGTCCCCATCAAACACTCCCAGGACAGGTACAGCACGGGGTTAGATACAGAGGAAAGCTCCCTCTACACTGTCCCCATCAAACACTCCCAGGACAGGTACAGCATGGGGTCAGATACAGAGTAAAGCTCCCTCTGTACTGTCCCCATCAAACACTCCCAGGACAGGTACAGCACGGGGTTAGATACAGAGTAAAGCTCCCTCTACACTGTCCCCATCAAACACTCCCAGGACAGGTACAGCACGGGGTTAGATACAGAGTGAAGCTCCCTCTACACTGTCCCCATCAAACACTCCCAGGACAGGTACAGCACGGGGTTAGATACAGAGTAAAGCTCCCTCTAACTGTCCCCATCAAACACTCCCAGGACAGGTACAGCACGGGGTTAGATACAGAGTAAAGCTCCCTCTACACTGTCCCCATCAAACACTCCCAGGACAGGTACAGCACGGGGTTAGATACAGAGTAAAGCTCCCTCTACACTGTCCCCATCAAACACTCCCAGGACAGGTACAGCACGGGGTTAGATACAGAGTAAAGCTCCCTCTACACTGTCCCCATCAAACACTCCCAGGACAGGTACAGCACGGGGTTAGATACAGAGTAAAGCTCCCTCGACACTGTCCCCATCAAACACTCCCAGGACAGGTACAGCACAGGGTTAGATACAGAGTAAAGCTCCCTCTACACTGTTCCCATCAAACACTCCCAGGACAGGTACAGCACGGGGTTAGATACAGAGTAAAGCTCCCTCTACACCGTCCCCATCAAACACTCCCAGGACAGGTACAGCACGGGGTTAGATACAGAGGAAAGCTCCCTCTACACTGTCCCCATCAAACACTCCCAGGACAGGAACAGCATGGGGTCAGATACAGAGTAAAGCTCCCTCTGTACTGTCCCCATCAAACACTCCCAGGACAGGTACAGCACGGGGTTAGATACAGAGTAAAGCTCCCTCTACACTGTCCCCATCAAACACTCCCAGGACAGGTACAGCACGGGGTTAGATACAGAGTGAAGCTCCCTCTACACTGTCCCCATCAAACACTCCCAGGACAGGTACAGCACGGGGTTAGATACAGAGTAAAGCTCCCTCTAACTGTCCCCATCAAACACTCCCAGGACAGGTACAGCACGGGGTTAGATACAGAGTAAAGCTCCCTCTACACTGTCCCCATCAAACACTCCCAGGACAGGTACAGCACGGGGTTAGATACAGAGTAAAGCTCCCTCGACACTGTCCCCATCAAAAATTCCCAGGACAGGTACAGCACGGGGTTAGATACAGAGTAAAGCTCCCTCTACACTGTCCCCATCAAACACTCCCAGGACAGGTACAGCACAGGGTTAGATACAGAGTAAAGCTCCCTCTACACTGTCTCCATCAAACACTCCCAGGACAGGTACAGCACGGGGTTAGATACAGAGTAAAGCTCCCTCTACACTGTCCCCATCAAACACTCCCAGGACAGGTACAGCACGGGGTTAGATACAGAGTAAAGCTCCCTCTGTACTGTCCCCATCAAACACTCCCAGGACAGGTACAGCACGGGGTTAGATACAGAGTAAAGCTCCCTCTACACCGTCCCCATCAAACACTCCCAGGACAGGTACAGCACGGGGTTAGATACAGAGTAAAGCTCCCTCTACACTGTCCCCATCAAACACTCCCAGGACAGGTACAGCACGGGGTTAGATACAGAGTAAAGCTCCCTCTGCACTGTCCCCATCAAACACTCCCAGGACAGGTACAGCACGGGGTTAGATACAGAGTAAAGCTCCCTCTACACTGTCCCCATCAAACACTCCCAGGACAGGTACAGCACAGGGTTAGATACAGAGTAAAGCTCCCTCTACACTGTCTCCATCAAACACTCCCAGGACAGGTACAGCACGGGGTTAGATACAGAGTAAAGCTCCCTCTACACTGTCCCCATCAAACACTCCCAGGACAGGTACAGCACGGGGTTAGATACAGAGTAAAGCTCCCTCTACACTGTCCCCATCAAACACTCCCAGGACAGGTACAGCACGGGGTTAGATACAGAGTAAAGCTCCCTCTACACCGTCCCCATCAAACACTCCCAGGACAGGTACAGCACGGGGTGAGATACAGAGTAAAGCTCCCTCTACACTGTCCCCATCAAACACTCCCAGGACAGGTACAGCACGGGGTTAGATACAGAGTAAAGCTCCCTCTGTACTGTCCCCATCAAACACTCCCAGGACAGGTACAGCACGGGGTTAGATACAGAGTAAAGCTCCCTCTACACTGTCCCCATCAAACACTCCCAGGACAGGTACAGCACGGGGTTAGTTACAGAGTAAAGCTCCCTCTACACTGTCTCCATCAAACACTCCCAGGACAGGTACAGCACGGGGTTAGATACAGAGTAAAGCTCCCTCTACACTGTCCCCATCAAACACTCTCAGGACAGGTACAGCACGTGGTTAGTTACAGAGTAAAGCTCCCTCTTCACTGTCTCCATCAAACACTCCCAGGACAGGTACAGCACGGGGTTAGATACAGAGTAAAGCTCCCTCTACACTGTCCCCATCAAACACTCCCAGGACAGGTACAGGACGGAGTTAGATACAGAGTAAAGCTCCCTCTACACTGTCCCCAATCAAACACTCCCAGGACAGGTACAGCACGGGGTTAGATACAGAGTAAAGCTCCCTCTACACTGTCCCCATCAAACACTCCCAGGACAGGTACAGAACGGGGTTAGATACAGAGTAAAGCTCCCTCTACACTGTCCCCATCAAACACTCCCAGGACAGGTACAGCACGGGGTTAGATACAGAGTAAAGCTCCCTCTACACTGTCCCTATCAAACACTCCCAGGACAGGTACAGCACGGGGTTAGATACAGAGTAAAGCTCCCTCTACACTGTCCCCATCAAACACTCCCAGGACAGGTACAGCACGGGGTTAGATACAGAGTAAAGCTCCCTCTACACTGTCCCCATCAAACACTCCCAGGACAGGTACAGCACGGGGTTAGATACAGAGTAAAGCTCCCTCTACACTGTCCCCATCAAACACTCCCAGGACAGGTACAGCACGGGGTTAGATACAGAGTAAAGCTCCCTCTACACTGTCCCCATCAAACACTCCCAGGACAGGTACAGCACAGGGTTAGATACAGAGTAAAGCTCCCTCTACACTGTCTCCATCAAACACTCCCAGGACAGGTACAGCACGGGGTTAGATACAGAGTAAAGCTCCCTCTACACTGTCCCCATCAAACACTCCCAGGACAGGTACAGCACGGGGTTAGATACAGAGTAAAGCTCCCTCTACACTGTCCCCATCAAACACTCCCAGGACAGGTACAGCACGGGGTTAGATACAGAGTAAAGCTCCCTCTACACCGTCCCCATCAAACACTCCCAGGACAGGTACAGCACGGGGTGAGATACAGAGTAAAGCTCCCTCTACACTGTCCCCATCAAACACTCCCAGGACAGGTACAGCACGGGGTTAGATACAGAGTAAAGCTCCCTCTGTACTGTCCCCATCAAACACTCCCAGGACAGGTACAGCACGGGGTTAGATACAGAGTAAAGCTCCCTCTACACTGTCCCCATCAAACACTCCCAGGACAGGTACAGCACGGGGTTAGTTACAGAGTAAAGCTCCCTCTACACTGTCTCCATCAAACACTCCCAGGACAGGTACAGCACGGGGTTAGATACAGAGTAAAGCTCCCTCTACACTGTCCCCATCAAACACTCTCAGGACAGGTACAGCACGTGGTTAGTTACAGAGTAAAGCTCCCTCTTCACTGTCTCCATCAAACACTCCCAGGACAGGTACAGCACGGGGTTAGATACAGAGTAAAGCTCCCTCTACACTGTCCCCATCAAACACTCCCAGGACAGGTACAGGACGGAGTTAGATACAGAGTAAAGCTCCCTCTACACTGTCCCCAATCAAACACTCCCAGGACAGGTACAGCACGGGGTTAGATACAGAGTAAAGCTCCCTCTACACTGTCCCCATCAAACACTCCCAGGACAGGTACAGAACGGGGTTAGATACAGAGTAAAGCTCCCTCTACACTGTCCCCATCAAACACTCCCAGGACAGGTTCAGCACGGGGTTAGATACAGAGTAAAGCTCCCTCTACACTGTCCCTATCAAACACTCCCAGGACAGGTACAGCACGGGGTTAGATACAGAGTAAAGCTCCCTCTACACTGTCCCCATCAAACACTCCCAGGACAGGTACAGCACGGGGTTAGATACAGAGTAAAGCTCCCTCTACACTGTCCCCATCAAACACTCCCAGGACAGGTACAGCACGGGGTTAGATACAGAGTAAAGCTCCCTCTACACTGTCCCCATCAAACACTCCCAGGACAGGTACAGCACGGGGTTAGATACAGAGTAAAGCTCACTCTACACTGTCCCCATCAAACACTCCCAGGACAGGTACAGCACGGGGTTAGATACAGAGTAAAGCTCCCTCGACACTGTCCCCATCAAACACTCCCAGGACAGGTACAGCACGAGGTTAGATACAGAGTAAAGCTCCCTCTACACTGTCCCCATCAAACACTCCCAGGACAGGTACAGCACAGGGTTAGATACAGAGTAAAGCTCCCTCTACACTGTCTCCATCAAACACTCCCAGGACAGGTACAGCACGGGGTTAGATACAGAGTAAAGCTCCCTCTACACTGTGCCATCAAACACTCACAGGACAGGTACAGCACGGGGTTAGATACAGAGTAAAGCTCCCTCTGTACTGTCCCCATCAAACACTCCCAGGATAGGTACAGCACGGGGTTAGATACAGAGTAAAGCTCCCTCTACACCGTCCCCATCAAACACTCCCAGGACAGGTACAGCACGTGGTTAGATACAGAGTAAAGCTCCCTCTACACTGTCCCCATCAAACACTCCCAGGACAGGTACAGCATGGGGTTAGATACAGAGTAAAGCTCCCTCTACACTGTCCCCATCAAACACTCCCAGGACAGGTACAGCACAGGGTTAGATACAGAGTAAAGCTCCCTCTACACTGTCTCCATCAAACACTCCCAGGACAGGTACAGCACGGGGTTAGATACAGAGTAAAGCTCCCTCTACACTGTCCCCCATCAAACACTCCCAGGACAGGTACAGCACGGGGTTAGATACAGAGTAAAGCTCCCTCTGTACTGTCCCCATCAAACACTCCCAGGACAGGTACAGCACGGGGTTAGATACAGAGTAAAGCTCCCTCTACACTGTCCCCATCAAACACTCCCAGGACAGGTACAGTACGGGGTTAGATACAGAGTAAAGCTCCCTCTACACTGTCCCCATCAAACACTCCCAGGACAGGTACAGCACGGGGTTAGATACAGAGTAAAGCTCCCTCTACACCGTCCCCATCAAACACTCTCAGGACAGGTACAGCACGGGGTTAGATACAGAGTAAAGCTCCCTCTACACTGTCCCCATCAAACACTCCCAGGACAGGTACAGCATGGGGTTAGATACAGAGTAAAGCTCCCTCTGTACTGTCCCCATCAAACACTCCCAGGACAGGTCCAGCACGGGGTTAGATACAGAGTAAAGCTCCCTCTACACCGTCCCCATCAAACACTCCCAGGACAGGTACAGCACGGGGTTAGATACAGAGTAAAGCTCCCTCTACTCTGTCCCCATCAAACACTCCCAGGACAGGTACAGCATGGGGTTAGATACAGAGTAAAGCTCCCTCTGTACTGTCCCCATCAAACACTCCCAGGACAGGTACAGCACGGGGTTAGATACAGAGTAAAGCTCCCTCTACACTGTCCCCATCAAACACTCCCAGGACAGGTACAGCACAGGGTTAGATACAGAGTAAAGCTCCCTCTACACTGTCTCCATCAAACACTCCCAGGACAGGTACAGCACGGGGTTAGATACAGAGTAAAGCTCCCTCTACACTGTCCCCATCAAACACTCCCAGGACAGGTACAGCACGGGGTTAGATACAGAGTAAAGCTCCCTCTACACTGTCCCCATCAAACACTCCCAGGACAAGTACAGCACGGGGTTAGATACAGAGTAAAGCTCCCTCTGTACTGTCCCCATCAAACACTCCCAGGACAGGTACAGCACGGGGTTAGATACAGAGTAAAGCTCCCTCTACACTGTCCCCATCAAACACTCCCAGGACAGGTACAGCACGGGGTTAGATACAGAGTAAAGCTCCCTCTACACTGTCCCCATCAAACACTCCCAAGGCAGGTACAGCACGGGGTTAGATACAGAGTAAAGCTCCCTCTACACTGTCCCCATCAAACACTCCCAGGACAGGTACAGCACGGAGTTAGATACAGAGTAAAGCTCCCTCTCGACAGCCAATGGGCAGATGATGTTCTGACCATCATTGTGTCGCAGTGTGTTGGGTCTCACAGGTAACATTGTCTGTGAAACACTTTGGGTTGTCAGGCAGTTGTGAAAGTCTTTATTCTTTGAGCAAGGAGTAAAGCTGCTGCTGGTCTTCCTCGATTGATCCTCCCTCAGAAGATCACCAGCAAAATGAGCCAAAAAGTTTGCTGAGGCAGCAAGGATATATTGTTCCGTGATCTACGGGCGCTCAGCACTTCAGGCTGACACCAGGCCCACACCTGCCTTGAAAACCAGAAAGGCAGCATTCTTTCATGGACAGTCAGAACCAAGCCTGATCCTTAGGCCCCGCCTGGGCCCTATCCGCTGTGTGTGCGCCTGAGAACCATACATCAGGCGAATAGCTAGACCTAACGTCCAGTACCGCCGTGTTATACTGTGACAGACCCGTCCCCACCAGTACTGTACCCCAGTGTTACACAGTCACAGACCCGTCCCCACCAGTACTGTACCCCAGTGTTATACAGTGACAGACCCGTCCCCACCAGTACTGTACCCCAGTGTGATGCAGTGACAGACCCGTCCCCACCAGTACTGTACCCCAGTGTTATGCAGTGACAGACCCGTCCCCACCAGTACTGTACCCCAGTGTTATACAGTGACAGACCCGTCCCCACCAGTACTGTACCCCAGTGTTATACAGTGACAGGGCCGTCCCCACCAGTACTGTACCCCAGTGTTATGCAGTGACAGACCCGTCCCCACCAGTACTGTACCCCAGTGTGATGCAGTGACAGACCCGTCCCCACCAGTACTGTACCCCAGTGTTATGCAGTGACAGACCCGTCCCCACCAGTACTGTACCCCAGTGTTATACAGTGACAGACCCGTCCCCACCAGTACTGTACCCCAGTGTTACACAGTCACAGACCCGTCCCCACCAGTACTGTACCCCAGTGTGATGCAGTGACAGACCCGTCCCCACCAGTACTGTACCCCAGTGTGATGCAGTGACAGACCCGTCCCCACCAGTACTGTACCCCAGTGTTATGCAGTGACAGACCCGTCCCCACCAGTACTGTACCCCAGTGTTATACTGTGACAGACCCGTCCCCACCAGTACTGTACCCCAGTGTTATGCAGTGACAGACCCGTCCCCACCAGTACTGTACCCCAGTGTTATACAGTGACAGGGCCGTCCCCACCAGTACTGTACCCCGGTGTTATACAGTGACAGACCCGTCCCCACCAGTACTGTGCCCCAGTGTTATGCAGTGACAGACCCGTCCCCACCAGTACTGTATCCCAGTGTTACACAGTGACAGACCCGTCCCCACCAGTACTGTACCCCAGTGTTATACAGTGACAATTCAGTCCCCACCAGTACTGTATCCCAGTGTTATACAGTGACAGACCCGTCCCCACCAGTACTGTACACCAGTGTTATACAGTGACAGACCCGTCCCCACCAGTACTGTACCCCAGTGTTATACAGTGACAGACCCGTCCCCACCAGTACTGTACCCCAGTGTTATACAGTGACAATTCAGTCCCCACCAGTACTGTATCCCAGTGTTATACAGTGACAGACCCGTCCCCACCAGTACTGTACACCAGTGTTATACAGTGACAGACCCGTCCCCACCAGTACTGTACCCCAGTGTTATACAGTGACAGACCCGTCCCCACCAGTACTGTACCCCAGTGTTATACAGTGACAGACCCGTCCCCACCAGTACTGTATCCCAGTGTTATACAGTGACAGACCCGTCCCCACCAGTACTGTACACCAGTGTTATACAGTGACAGACCCGTCCCCACCAGTACTGTACCCCAGTGTTATACAGTGACAGACCCGTCCCCACCAGTACTGTACCTCAGTGTTATACAGTGACAGACCCATCCCCACCAGTACAGTATCCCAGTGTTATACAGTGACAGAACCGTCCCCACCAGTACTGTACCCCAGTGTTATACAGTGACAGACCCGTCCCCACCAGTACTGTACCCCAGTGTTATACAGTGACAGACCCGTCCCCACCAGTACTGTACCCCAGTGTTATACAGTGACAGACCCGTCCCCACCAGTACTGTACCCCAGTGTTATACAGTGACAGACCCATCCCCACCAGTACTGTACCCCAGTGTTATACAGTGACAGACCCATCCCCACCAGTACTGTACCCCAGTGTTATACAGTGGCAGACCCGTCCCCACCAGTACTGTATCCCAGTGTTATACAGTGACAGACCCATCCCCACCAGTACTGTACCCCAGTGTTATACAGTAACAGGCCGGTCCCCACCAGTACTGTACCCCAGTGTTATACAGTGACAGACCCGTCCCCACCAGTACTGTACCCCAGTGTTATACAGTGACTGACCCGTCCCCACCAGTACTGTATCCCAGTGTTATACAGTGACAGAACTGTCCCCACCAGTACTGTACCCCAGTGTTACACAGTGACAGACCCGTCCCCACCAGTACTGTACCCCAGTGTTATACAGTGACTGACCCGTCCCCACCAGTACTGTACCCCAGTGTTATACAGTGACAGACCCGTCCCCACCAGTACTGTACCCCAGTGTTATACAGTGACAGACCTGTCCCCACCAGTACTGTACCCCAGTGTTATACAGTGACAGACCCGTCCCCACCAGTACTGTACCCCAGTGTTATACAGTGACAGACCCGTCCCCACCAGTACTGTACCCCAGTGTTATACAGTGACAGACCAGCCCCCAACAGTACTGTATCCCAGTGTTATACAGTAACAGGCCGGTCCCCACCAGTACTGTACCCCAGTGTTATACAGTGACAGACCCGTCCCCACCAGTACTGTACCCCAGTGTTACACAGTGACAGACCCGTCCCCACCAGTACTGTACCCCAGTGTTATACAGTGACAGACCCGTCCCCACCAGTACTGTACCCCAGTGTTATACAGTGACAGACCAGCCCCCAACAGTACTGTATCCCAGTGTTATACAGTAACAGGCCGGTCCCCACCAGTACTGTACCCCAGTGTTATACAGTGACAGACCAGCCCCCAACAGTACTGTATCCCAGTGTTATACAGTGACAGACCCGTCCCCACCAGGACTGTACCCCAGTGTTATACTGTGACAGACCCGTCCCCACCAGTACTGTACCCCAGTGTTATACAGTGACAGACCCGTCCCCACCAGTACTGTACCCCAGTGTTATACAGTGACAGACCCGTCTCCACCAGTACTGTACCCCAGTGTTATACAGTGACAGACCCGTCCCCACCAGTACTGTACCCCAGTGTTATTCAGTGACAGACCCGTCCCCACCAGTACTGTATCCCAGTGTTATACAGCGACAGACCCGTCCCCACCAGTACTGTACCCCAGTGTTATACAGCGACAGACCCGTCCCCACCAGTACTGTACCCCAGTGTTATACAGTGACAGACCCGTCCCCACCAGTACTGTATCCCAGTGTTATACAGTGACAGACCCGTCCCCACCAGTACTGTACCCCAGTGTTATACAGTGACAGACCCGTCCCCACCAGTACAGTACCCCAGTGTTATACAGTGACAGACCCGTCCCCACCAGTACTGTACCCCAGTGTTATACAGTGACAGACCCATCCCCACCAGTACTGTACCCCAGTGTTATACAGCGACAGACCCGTCCCCACCAGTACTGTACCCCAGTGTTATACAGCGACAGACCCGTCCCCACCAGTACTGTACCCCAGTGTTATACAGTGACAGACCCGTCCCCACCAGTACTGTACCCCAGTGTTATACAGTGACAGACCCGTCCCCACCAGTACTGTACCCCAGTGTTATACAGTGACAGACCCGTCCCCACCAGTACTGTACCCCAGTGTTATACAGTGACAGACCCGTCCCCACCAGTACTGTACCCAGTGTTACACAGTGACAGACCCGTCCCCACCAGTACTGTACCCCAGTGTGTTACAGTGACTGACCTGTCCCCACCAGTACTGTACCCCAGTGTTATACAGTGACAGACCCGTCCCCACCAGTACTGTACACCAGTGTTATACAGTGACAGACCCGTCCCCACCAGTACTGTACCCCAGTGTTATACTGTGACAGACCCGACCCCACCAGTACTGTATACCAGTGTTTTACAGTGACAGACCCATCCCCACCAGTACTGTACCCCAGTGTTACACAGTGACAGACCCGTCCCCACCAGTACTGTACCCCAGTGTTACACAGTGACAGACCCGTCCCCACCAGTACTGTACACCAGTGTTATACAGTGACAGACCCGTCCCCACCAGTACTGTACCCCAGTGTTATACAGTGACAGACCCGTCCCCACCAGTACTGTACCTCAGTGTTATACAGTGACAGACCCATCCCCACCAGTACAGTATCCCAGTGTTATACAGTGACAGAACCGTCCCCACCAGTACTGTACCCCAGTGTTATACAGTGACAGACCCGTCCCCACCAGTACTGTACCCCAGTGTTATACAGTGACAGACCCGTCCCCACCAGTACTGTACCCCAGTGTTATACAGTGACAGACCCGTCCCCACCAGTACTGTACCCCAGTGTTATACAGTGACAGACCCATCCCCACCAGTACTGTACCCCAGTGTTATACAGTGACAGACCCATCCCCACCAGTACTGTACCCCAGTGTTATACAGTGGCAGACCCGTCCCCACCAGTACTGTATCCCAGTGTTATACAGTGACAGACCCATCCCCACCAGTACTGTACCCCAGTGTTATACAGTAACAGGCCGGTCCCCACCAGTACTGTACCCCAGTGTTATACAGTGACAGACCCGTCCCCACCAGTACTGTACCCCAGTGTTATACAGTGACTGACCCGTCCCCACCAGTACTGTATCCCAGTGTTATACAGTGACAGAACTGTCCCCACCAGTACTGTACCCCAGTGTTACACAGTGACAGACCCGTCCCCACCAGTACTGTACCCCAGTGTTATACAGTGACTGACCCGTCCCCACCAGTACTGTACCCCAGTGTTATACAGTGACAGACCCGTCCCCACCAGTACTGTACCCCAGTGTTATACAGTGACAGACCTGTCCCCACCAGTACTGTACCCCAGTGTTATACAGTGACAGACCCGTCCCCACCAGTACTGTACCCCAGTGTTATACAGTGACAGACCCGTCCCCACCAGTACTGTACCCCAGTGTTATACAGTGACAGACCAGCCCCCAACAGTACTGTATCCCAGTGTTATACAGTAACAGGCCGGTCCCCACCAGTACTGTACCCCAGTGTTATACAGTGACAGACCCGTCCCCACCAGTACTGTACCCCAGTGTTACACAGTGACAGACCCGTCCCCACCAGTACTGTACCCCAGTGTTATACAGTGACAGACCCGTCCCCACCAGTACTGTACCCCAGTGTTATACAGTGACAGACCAGCCCCCAACAGTACTGTATCCCAGTGTTATACAGTAACAGGCCGGTCCCCACCAGTACTGTACCCCAGTGTTATACAGTGACAGACCAGCCCCCAACAGTACTGTATCCCAGTGTTATACAGTGACAGACCCGTCCCCACCAGGACTGTACCCCAGTGTTATACTGTGACAGACCCGTCCCCACCAGTACTGTACCCCAGTGTTATACAGTGACAGACCCGTCCCCACCAGTACTGTACCCCAGTGTTATACAGTGACAGACCCGTCTCCACCAGTACTGTACCCCAGTGTTATACAGTGACAGACCCGTCCCCACCAGTACTGTACCCCAGTGTTATTCAGTGACAGACCCGTCCCCACCAGTACTGTATCCCAGTGTTATACAGCGACAGACCCGTCCCCACCAGTACTGTACCCCAGTGTTATACAGCGACAGACCCGTCCCCACCAGTACTGTACCCCAGTGTTATACAGTGACAGACCCGTCCCCACCAGTACTGTATCCCAGTGTTATACAGTGACAGACCCGTCCCCACCAGTACTGTACCCCAGTGTTATACAGTGACAGACCCGTCCCCACCAGTACAGTACCCCAGTGTTATACAGTGACAGACCCGTCCCCACCAGTACTGTACCCCAGTGTTATACAGTGACAGACCCATCCCCACCAGTACTGTACCCCAGTGTTATACAGCGACAGACCCGTCCCCACCAGTACTGTACCCCAGTGTTATACAGCGACAGACCCGTCCCCACCAGTACTGTACCCCAGTGTTATACAGTGACAGACCCGTCCCCACCAGTACTGTACCCCAGTGTTATACAGTGACAGACCCGTCCCCACCAGTACTGTACCCCAGTGTTATACAGTGACAGACCCGTCCCCACCAGTACTGTACCCCAGTGTTATACAGTGACAGACCCGTCCCCACCAGTACTGTACCCAGTGTTACACAGTGACAGACCCGTCCCCACCAGTACTGTACCCCAGTGTGTTACAGTGACTGACCTGTCCCCACCAGTACTGTACCCCAGTGTTATACAGTGACAGACCCGTCCCCACCAGTACTGTACACCAGTGTTATACAGTGACAGACCCGTCCCCACCAGTACTGTACCCCAGTGTTATACTGTGACAGACCCGACCCCACCAGTACTGTATACCAGTGTTTTACAGTGACAGACCCATCCCCACCAGTACTGTACCCCAGTGTTACACAGTGACAGACCCGTCCCCACCAGTACTGTACCCCAGTGTTACACAGTGACAGACCCGTCCCCACCTGTACTGTACCCCACTGTTATACAGTGACAGAGCCATCCCCACCAGTACTGTACCCCAGTGTTATACAGTGACAGACCCGTCCCCACCAGTACTGTACCCCAGTGTTACACAGAGACAGACCCGTCCCCACCAGTACTGTACCCCAGTGTTATACAGTGACAGACCCGTCCCCCACCTGTACTGTACCCCAGTGTTATACAGTGACAGACCCGTCCCCACCAGTACTGTACCCCAGTGTTATACAGTGACAGACCCGTCCCCACCAGTACTGTACCCCAGTGTTATACAGTGACAGAGCCATCTTCACCAGTACTGTACCCCAGTGTTATACAGTGACAGACCCGTCCCCACCAGCACTGCACCCCAGTGTTATACAGGGACAGACCCGTCCCCAACAGTACTGTATCCCAGTGTTATACAGTGACAGACCCGTCCCCACCAGTACTGTACCCCAGTGTTATACAGTGACAGACCCGTCCCCACCAGTACTGTACCCCAGTGTTATACAGTGACAGACCCGTCTCCACCAGTACTGTACCCCAGTGTTATACAGTGACAGACCCGTCCCCACCAGCACTGTACCCCAGTGTTATACAGTGACAGACCCGTCCCCACCAGTACTGTATCCCAGTGTTATACAGTGACAGACCCGTCCCCACCAGTACTGTACCCCAGTGTTATACAGTGACAGACCCGTCCCCACCAGCACTGTACCCCAGTGTTATACAGGGACAGACCCGTCCCCACCAGTACTGTACCCCAGTGTTATACAGTGACCGACCCGTCCCCACCAGTACTGTACCCCAGTGTTATACAGTGACAGACCCGTCTCCACCAGTTCTGTATCCCTGTGTTATACAGTGACAGACCCGTCCCCACCAGTACTGTATCCTAGTGTTATACAGTGACAGACCCGTCCCCACCAGTACTGTACCCCAGCGTTATACAGTGACAGACCCGTCCCCACCAGTACTGTACCCCAGTATTATACAGTGACAGACCCGTCCCCACCAGTACTGTATCCCAGTATTATACAGTGACAGACACGTCCCCACCAGTACTGTACCCCAGTGTTATACAGTGACAGACCCGTCCCCACCAGCACTGTACCCCAGTGTTACACAGTGACAGACCCGTCCCCACCAGTACTGTACCCCAGTGTTATACAGTGACAGACCTGTCCCCACCAGTACTGTACCCCAGTGTTGTACAGTGACAGACCTGTCCCCACCAGTACTGTACCCCAGTGTTATACAGTGACAGACCCGTCCCCACCAGTACTGTACCCCAGTGTTACACAGTGACAGACCTGTCCCCACCAGTACTGTACCCCAGTGTTGTACAGTGACAGACCCGTCCCCACCAGTACTGTACCCCAGTGTTACACAGTGACAGACCTGTCCCCACCAGTACTGTACCCCAGTGTTATACAGTGACAGACCCGTCCCCACCAGTCCTGTACCCCAGTGTTGTACAGTGACAGACCCATCCCCACCAGTACTGTATCCCAGTGTTATACAGTGACTGACCCGTCCCCACCAGTACTGTATCCTAGTGTTATACAGTGACAGACCCGTCCCCACCAGTACTGTACCCCAGTGTGATACAGTGACAGACCCGTCCCCACCAGCACTGTACCCCAGTGTTATACAGTGACAGACCCGTCCCCACCAGTACTGTACCCCAGTGTTACACAGTGACAGACCCGTCCCCACCAGTACTGTACCCCAGTGATATACAGTGACAGACCCGTCCCCATCAGCACTGTACCCCAGTGTTATACAGTGATAGACCCGTCCCCACCAGTACTGTACCCCAGTGTGATACAGTGACAGACCCGTCCCCACCTGTACTGTACCCCAGTGTTACACAGTGACAGACCCGTCCCCACCAGTACTGTACCCCAGTGATATACAGTGACAGACCCGTCCCCACCAGCACTGTACCCCAGTGTTATACAGTGACAGACCCGTCCCCACCAGTGCTGTACCCCAGTGTTATACAGTGACAGACCCGTACCCACGAGTACTGTACCCCAGTGTTACACAGTGACAGACCCGTCCCCACGAGTACTGTACCCCAGTGTTATACAGTGACAGACCCGTCCCCACCAGTACTGTACCCCAGTGTTATACAGTGACAGACCCGTCCCCACCAGTACTGTACCCCAGTGTTATACAGTGACAGACCTATCCCCACCAGTACTGTACCCCAGTGTTATACAGTGACAGACCCGCCCCGACCAGTACTGTGCCCCAGTGTTATACAGTGACAGACCTGTCCCCACCAGTACTGTACCCCAGTGTTATACAGTGACAGACCCGTCCCCACCAGTACTGTATCCCAGTGTTATACAGTGACAGACCCGTCCCCACCAGTACTGTACCCCAGTGTCATACAGTGACAGACCCGTCCCCACCACTGCTGTACGCCTGTGTTATACAGCGACAGACACGTCCCCACCAGTACTGTACCCCAGTGTTATACAGTGACAGACCCGTCCCCACCAGTACTGTATCCCAGTGTTATATAGTGAAAGACCCGTCCCTACCAGTACTGTATCCCAGTGTTATACAGTGACAGACCCGTCCCCACCAGTACTGTACCCCAGTGTTATACAGTGACAGACCCGTCCCCACAAGGACTGTACCCCAGTGTTATACAGTGACAGTCCCGTCCCCACCAGTACTGTACCCCAGTGTTATACAGTGACAGACACATCCCCACCAGTTCTGTACCCCATGTTATACAGTGACAGTCCCGTCCCCACCAGTACTGTACCCCAGTGTTATACAGCGACAGACCCGTCCCCACCAGTACTGTATCCCAGTGTTATACAGTGACAGACCCGTCCCCACCAGTACTGTACCCCAGTGTTATACAGTGACAGACCCGTCCCCACCAGTACTGTATCCCAGTGTTATACAGTGACAGACCCGTCCCCACCAGTACTGTACCCCAGTGTTATACAGTGACAGACCCGTCCCCACCCGTATTGTACCCCAGTGTTATACAGTGACAGACCCGTCCCCACCAGTACTGTACCCCAGTGTTATACAGTGACAGACCCATTCCCACCAGTACTGTACCCCAGTGTTATACAGTGACAGACCCGTCCCCACCAGTATTGTACCCCAGTGTTATACAGTGACAGACCCGTCCCCACCTGTACTGTACCCAATTGTTATACAGTGACAGACCCGTCCGCACCAGTACTGTACCCCAGTGTTATACAGTGACTGACACGTCCCCTCCAGTACTGTACCCCAGTGTTATACAACGAAAGACCCGTCCCCACCAGTACTGTACCCCAGTGTTATACAGTGACAGGCCCGTCCCCACCAGTACTGTATCCCAGTGACATACAGTGACAGACCCGTCCACTCCAATACTGTACCCCAGTGTTATACAGTGACAGACGCATCCCCACCAGTGCTGTACCCCAGTGTTATACAGTGACAGACCCATCCCTACCAGTACTGTGCCCCAGTGTTATACAGTGACAGACCAGTCCCCACCAGTACTGTACCCCAGTGTTATACAGTGACAGACCCGTCCCCACCAGTACTGTGGCCTGTGTTATACAGTGACAGACCCGTCCCCACCAGTACTGTACCCCAGTGTTATACAATGACAGACCAGTCCCCACCAGTGCTGTACCCCAGTGTTATACAGTGACAGACGCGTCCCCACCAGTACTGTACCCCAGTGTAAAACAGTGACAGACCCATCCCCACCAGTACTGTATCCCAGTGTTATACAGTGACAGACCCATCCCCACCAGGACTGTACCCCAGTGTTATACAGTGACAGACCCGTCCCCACAAGTACTGTACCCCAGTGTTATACAGTGACATACCCATCCCCACCAGTCTTGTACCCCAGTATTATACAGCGACAGACCCGTCCCCACCAGTCCTGTACCCCAGTGTTTTACAGTGACAGACCCATCCCCACCAGTACTGTATCCCCGTGTTATACAGTGACAGGCCCGTCCCCACCAGTACTGTACCCCAGTGTTATACAGTGACATACCCATCCCCACCAGTCTTGTACCCCAGTATTATACAGCGACAGACCCGTCCCCACCAGTCCTGTACCCCAGTGTTTTACAGCGACAGACCCGTCCCCACCAGTACTGTACCCCAGTGTTATACAGTGACAGACCCGTCCCCACCAGTACTGTACCCCAGTGTTATACAGTGACATACCCATCCCCACCAGTCCTGTACCCCAGTATTATACAGTGACAGACCCGTCCACACCAGTCTTGTACCCCAGTGTTATACAGTGACAGACCCGTCCCCACCAGTACTGTACCCCAGTGTTATACAGTGACAGACCCGTCCCCACCAGTACTGTACCCCAGTGTTATACAGTGACAGACCCGTCAACACCAGTACTGTACCCCAGTGTTACACAGTGACAGACCCGTCCCCACCAGTGCTGTACCGCAGTGTTATACAGTGACAGACCCGTCCCCACCAGTACTGTGTCCTGTGTTATACAGTGACAGACCCGTCCCTACCAGTACTGTACCCCAGTGTTATACAGCGACAGACCCGTCCCCACCAGTACTGTACCCCAGTGTTATACAGTGACAGACCCATCCCCACCAGTACTGTACCCCAGTGTTATACAGTGACAGACCCGTCCCCACCAGTACTGTACCCCAGTGTTATACAGTGACAGGCCCGTCCTCACCAGTACTGTTCCCCAGTGTTATACAGTGACAGACCCGTCCCCACCAGTTCTGTACCCCAGTGTTATACAGTGACAGACCCATCCCTACGAGTACTGTACCCCAGTGTTATACAGTGACAGACCAGTCCCCACCAGTACTGTACCCCAGTGTTATACAGTGACAGACCCGTCCCCACCAGTACTGTACCCCAGTGTGTTATACAGTGACAGACCCGTCCCCACCAGTACTGTACCCCAGTGTGTTATACAGTGACAGACCCGTCCCCACCAGTGCTGTACCCCAGTGTTATACAGTGACAGACGCGTCCCCACCAGTACTGTACCCCAGTGTAAAACAGTGACAGACCCATCCCCACCAGTACTGTATCCCAGTGTTATACAGTGACAGACCCGTCCCCACCAGTACTGTACCCCAGTGTTATACAGTGACAGACCCGTCCCCACCAGTACTGTACCCCAGTGTTATACAGTGACAGACCCGTCCCCACCAGTACTGTACCCCAGTGTTATACAGTGACATACCCATCCCCACCAGTCTTGTACCCCAGTATTATACAGCGACAGACCCGTCCCCACCAGTCCTGTACCACAGAGTTATACAGTGACAGACCCATCCCCACCAGTACTGTATCCCAGTGTTACACAGTGACAGACCCGTCCCCACCAGTACTGTACCCCAGTGTTATACAGTGACAGACCCGTCCCAATCAGTACTGTACCCCAGTGTTATACAGTGACAGACCTGTCCCCACCAGTACTGTACCCCAGTGTTATACAGTGACAGACCCGTCCCCACCAGTACTGTACCCCAGTGTTATACAGTGACAGACCCGTCCCCACCAGTACTGTACCCCAGTGTTATACAGTGACAGACCCGTCCCCACCAGTACTGTACCCCAGTGTTATACACTGACAGACCTGTCCCCACCAGTACTGTACCCCAGTGTTATACAGTGACAGACCCGTCCCCACCAGTACTGTCCCCCAGTGTTATATAGCGACAGACCCATCCCCACCAGGACTGTACCCCAGTGTTACACAGTGACAGACCTGTCCCCACCAGTACTGTACCCCAGTGTTATATAGCGACAGACCCATCCCCACCAGGACTGTACCCCAGTGTTATACAGTGACAGACCCGTCCCCACCAGTACTGTACCCCAGTGTTATACAGTGACAGACCCGTCCCCACCAGTACTGTATCCCAGTGTTATACAGTGACAGACCCGTTGCCACCAGTAATGTACCCCAGTGTTACACAGTGACAGACCCGTCCCCACCAGTCCTGAGCCCTGTGTTATACAGTGACAGAAAAATCCCCACCAGTACTGTACCCCAGTGTTATACAGTGACAGACCCGTCCCCACCAGTACTGTACCCCAGTGTTATACAGTGACAGACCTGTCCCCACCAGTACAGTACCCCAGTGTTATACAGTGACAGACCAATCCCCACCAGTACTGTACCCCAGTGTTATACAGTGACAGACCCGTCCCCACCAGTACTGTACCCCAGTGCTATACAGTGACAGACCAGTCCCCACCAGTGCTGTACCCCAGTGTTATACAGTGACAGACCCATCCCTACCAGTACTGTGCCCCAGTGTTATACAGTGACAGACCTGTCCCCACCAGTACTGTACCCCAGTGCTATACAGTGACAGACCCATCCCCACCAGTACTGTATCCCAGTGTTATACAGTGACAGACCAGTCCCCACCAGTGCTGTACCCCAGTGTTATACAGTGACAGACGCGTCCCCACCAGTACTGTACCCCAGTGTAAAACAGTGACAGACCCGTCCCCACCAGTACTGTGCCCCAGTGTTATACAGTGACAGACCAGTCCCTACCAGTACTGTACCCCAGTGTTATACAGTGACAGACCCGTCCACACCAGTACTGTGGCCTGTGTTATACAGTGACAGACGCGTCCCCACCAGTGCTGTACCCCAGTGTAAAACAGTGACAGACCCATCCCCACCAGTACTGTATCCCAGTGTTATACAGTGACAGACCCGTCCCCACCAGTACTGTACCCCAGTGTTATACAGTGACATACCCATCCCCACCAGTCCTGTACCCCAGTATTATACAGCGACAGACCCGTCCCCACCAGTACTGTACCCCAGTGTCATACAGTGACAGACCCGTCCCCACCAGTACTGCACCCCAGTGTTATACAGTGACAGACCCATCCCCACCAGAACTGTATCCCAGTGTTATACAGTGACAGACCCATCCCCACCAGTACTGTATCCGAGGGTTATACAGTGACAGACCCATCCCCACCAGTACTGTATCCCAGTGTTATACAGCGACAGACCCGTCCCCACCAGTACTGTACCCCAGTGTTATACAGTGACAGACCCATCCCCACCAGTACTGTACCCCAGTGTTATACAGCGACAGACCCGTCCCCACCAGTACTGTACCCCAGTGTTATACAGTGACAGACCCGTCCCCACCAGTACTGTACCCCAGTATTATACAGCGACAGATCCGTCCCCACCAGTACTGTACCCCAGTGTTATACAGTGACAGACCCGTCCCCACCAGTACTGTACCCCAGTGTTATACAGTGACAGACCCGTCCGCATCAGACTTGTACCCCAGTATTATACAGCGACAGACCCGTCCCCACCAGTACTGTACCCCAGTGTTATACAGTGACAGACCCGTCCCCACCAGTACTGTACCCCAGTGTTATACAGTGACAGACCCGTCCCCACCAGTACTGTACTCCAGTGTTATACAGTGACAGACCCGTCCCCACCAGTACTGTACCCGTGTTGTACAGTGACAGACCCGTCCCCACCAGTACTGTACCCCAGTGTTATACAGTAACAGACTAGTCCCCACCAGTGCTGTACCCCAGTGTTATACAGTGACAGACCCATCCCTACCAGTACTGTGCCCCAGTGTTATACAGTGACAGACCCATCCCCACCAGGACTGTACCCCAGTTTTATACAGTGACAGACCCGTCCACACCAGTACTGTACCCCAGTGTTATACATGACATACCCATCCCCACCAGTCCTGTACCCCAGTATTATACAGCGCCAGACCCGTCCCCACCAGTACTGTATCCCAGTGTTATACAGTGACAGACCCGTCCCCACCAGTACTGTACCCCAGTGTTATACAGTGACAGACGCATCCCCACCAGTACTGTACCCCAGTGTTATACAGTGACAGACCCGTCCCCACCAGTACTGTACCCCAGTGTTGTACACTGACTGACCCGTTCCCACCAGTACTGTACCCCAGTGTTATACAGTGACAGACCCGTCCCCACCAGTACTGTACCCCAGTGTTATACAGTGACAGACCCGTCCCCACCAGTACTGTACCCCAGTGTGATACAGTGACAGACCCGTCCCCACCAGTAATGTACCCCAGTGTTGTACAGTGACTGAGCCGTCCCCACCAGTACTGTATCCCAGTGTTTTACAGTGACAGACCCGTCCCCACCAGTACTGTACCCCAGTGTTATTCAGTGACAGACACGTCCCCACCAGTACTGTACCCCAGTGTTATGCAGTGACAGACCCGTCCCCACCAGTACTGTATCCCAGTGTTATACAGTGACAGACCCCACCCCACCAGTACTGTACCCCAGTGTTGTACAGTGACTGACCCGTCCCCACCAGTATTGTACCCCATTGTTGTACAGTGACCGACCCGTCCCCTCCAGTACTGTACCCCAGTGTTATACAGTGACAGGCCCGTCCCCACCAGTACTGTATCCCAGTGACATACAGTGACAGACCCGTCCCCACCAGTACTGTACCCCAGTGTTATACAGTGACCGACCCGTCCCCACCAGTACTGTACCCCAGTGTTATACAGTGACAGACCCGTCCCCACCAGTACTGTACCCCAGTGTTGTACAGTGACTGACCCGTCCCCACCAGTATTGTACCCCAGTGTTATACTGTGACAGACCCGTCCACACCAGTACTGTACCCCATTGTTGTACAGTCACCGACCCGTCCCCTCCAGTACTGTACCCCAGTGTTATACAGTGACAGGCCCGTCCCCACCAGTACTGTATCCCAGTGACATACAGTGACAGACCCGTCCCCACCAGTACTGTACCCCATTGTTGTACAGTGACCGACCCGTCCCCTCCAGTACTGTACCCCAGTGTTATACAGTGACAGACCCGTCCCCACCAGTACTGTACCCCAGTGTTATACAGTGACAGACCCGTCCCCACCAGTACTGTACCCCAGTGTTATACAGTGACAGGCCCGTCCCCACCAGTACTGTACCCCAGTGTTATACAGTGACAGACCCGTCCCCACCAGTACTGTATCCCAGTGTTATACAGTGACAGACCCGTCCCCACCAGTACTGTACCCCAGTGTTATACAGTGACAGACCCGTCCCCACCAGTACTGTATCCCAGTGCTATACAGTGACAGGCCCGTCCCCACCAGTACTGTACCCCAGTGTTATACAGTGACAGACCCGTCCCCACCAGTACTGTATCCCAGTGTTATACAGTGACAGACCCGTCCCCACCAGTACTGTACCCCAGTGTTACACAGTGACAGACCCGTCCCCACCAGTACTGTACCCCAGTGTTGTACAGTGACAGACCCGTCCCCACCAGTACTGTACCCCAGTGTTATACAGTGACAGACCCGTCCCCACCAGTACTGTACCCCAGTGTTATACAGTGACAGATCCGTCCCCACCAGTACTGTACCCCAATGTTATACAGTGACAGACCCGTCCCCAACAGTACTGTACCCCAGTGTTATACAG
This sequence comes from Scyliorhinus torazame, assembly GCF_047496885.1. Classification (NCBI taxonomy): domain Eukaryota; kingdom Metazoa; phylum Chordata; class Chondrichthyes; order Carcharhiniformes; family Scyliorhinidae; genus Scyliorhinus; species Scyliorhinus torazame. The sequence goes on along the minus strand of NC_092730.1, from coordinate 14,038,691 downwards.
TGACAGACCCGTCCCCACCAGTACTGTACCCCAGTGTTATACAGTGACAGACCCGTCCCCACCAGTACTGTACCCCAGTGTTATACAGTGACAAACCCGTCCCCACCAGTACTGTACCCCAGTGTTGTACAGTGACAGACCCGTCCCCACCAGTACTGTACCCCAGTGTTACACAGTGACAGACCCGTCCCCACCAGTACTGTACCCCAGTGTTGTACAGTGACAGACCCGTCCCCACCAGTACTGTACCCCAGTGTTATAGAGTGACCGACCCATCCCCACCAGTACTGTACCCCAGTGTTATAAAGTGACAGACCCATTCCCACCAGTACTGTACCCCAGTGTTACACAGTGACAGGCCGGTCCCCACCAGTACTTTACCCCAGTGTTATACAGTGACAGACCCGTCCCCACCAGTACTGTACCCCAGTGTTATACAGTGACAGGCCCGTCCCCACCAGTACTTTACCCCAGTGTTATACAGTGACAGACCCGTCCCCACCAGTACTGTACCCCAGTGTTATACAGAGACAGACCCGTCCCCACCAGTACTGTACCCCAGTGTTATACAGTGACAGGCCCGTCCCCGCCAGTACTTTACCCCAGTGTTATACAGTGACAGACCCGTCCCCACCAGTACTGTACCCCAGTGTTATACAGTGACAGACCCGTCAACACCAGTACTGTACCCCAATGTTACACAGTGACAGACCCGTCCCCACCAGTACTGTACCCTAGTGTTATACAGTGACAGACCTGTCCCCACCAGTACTGTACCCCAGTGTTATACAGCGACAGACCCGTCCCCACCAGTACTGTACCCCAGTGTTATACAGTGACAGGCCCGTCCCCACCAGTACTGTATCCCAGTGACATACAGTGACAGACCCGTCCCCACCAGTACTGTACCCCAGTGTTATACAGTGACCGACCCGTCCCCACCAGTACTGTACCCCAGTGTTATACAGTGACAGACCCGTCCCCACCAGTACTGTACCCCAGTGTTGTACAGTGACTGACCCGTCCCCACCAGTATTGTACCCCAGTGTTATACTGTGACAGACCCGTCCCCACCAGTACTGTACCCCATTGTTGTACAGTCACCGACCCGTCCCCTCCAGTACTGTACCCCAGTGTTATACAGTGACAGGCCCGTCCCCACCAGTACTGTATCCCAGTGACATACAGTGACAGACCCGTCCCCACCAGTACTGTACCCCATTGTTGTACAGTGACCGACCCGTCCCCTCCAGTACTGTACCCCAGTGTTATACAGTGACAGACCCGTCCCCACCAGTACTGTACCCCAGTGTTATACAGTGACAGACCCGTCCCCACCAGTACTGTACCCCAGTGTTATACAGTGACAGGCCCGTCCCCACCAGTACTGTACCCCAGTGTTATACAGTGACAGACCCGTCCCCACCAGTACTGTATCCCAGTGTTATACAGTGACAGACCCGTCCCCACCAGTACTGTACCCCAGTGTTATACAGTGACAGACCCGTCCCCACCAGTACTGTATCCCAGTGCTATACAGTGACAGGCCCGTCCCCACCAGTACTGTACCCCAGTGTTATACAGTGACAGACCCGTCCCCACCAGTACTGTATCCCAGTGTTATACAGTGACAGACCCGTCCCCACCAGTACTGTACCCCAGTGTTACACAGTGACAGACCCGTCCCCACCAGTACTGTACCCCAGTGTTGTACAGTGACAGACCCGTCCCCACCAGTACTGTACCCCAGTGTTATACAGTGACAGACCCGTCCCCACCAGTACTGTACCCCAGTGTTATACAGTGACAGATCCGTCCCCACCAGTACTGTACCCCAATGTTATCCAGTGACAGACCCGTCCCCAACAGTACTGTACCCCAGTGTTATACAGTGACAGACCCGTCCCCACCAGTACTGTACCCCAGTCTTATACAGTGACAGACCCGTCCCCACCAGTACTGTACCCCAGTGTTATACAGTGACAAACCCGTCCCCACCAGTACTGTACCCCAGTGTTGTACAGTGACAGACCCGTCCCCACCAGTACTGTACCCCAGTGTTACACAGTGACAGACCCGTCCCCACCAGTACTGTACCCCAGTGTTGTACAGTGACAGACCCGTCCCCACCAGTACTGTACCCCAGTGTTATAGAGTGACCGACCCATCCCCACCAGTACTGTACCCCAGTGTTATAAAGTGACAGACCCATTCCCACCAGTACTGTACCCCAGTGTTACACAGTGACAGGCCGGTCCCCACCAGTACTTTACCCCAGTGTTATACAGTGACAGACCCGTCCCCACCAGTACTGTACCCCAGTGTTATACAGTGACAGGCCCGTCCCCACCAGTACTTTACCCCAGTGTTATACAGTGACAGACCCGTCCCCACCAGTACTGTACCCCAGTGTTATACAGAGACAGACCCGTCCCCACCAGTACTGTACCCCAGTGTTATACAGTGACAGGCCCGTCCCCGCCAGTACTTTACCCCAGTGTTATACAGTGACAGACCCGTCCCCACCAGTACTGTACCCCAGTGTTATACAGTGACAGACCCGTCAACACCAGTACTGTACCCCAGTGTTACACAGTGACAGACCCGTCCCCACCAGTACTGTACCCTAGTGTTATACAGTGACAGACCTGTCCCCACCAGTACTGTACCCCAGTGTTATACAGCGACAGACCCGTCCCCACCAGTACTGTACCCCAGTGTTATATAGCGACAGACCCATCCCCACCAGTAATGTACCCCAGTGTTATACAGTGACAGACCCATCCCCACCAGTACTGTACCCCAGTGTTATACAGTGACAGACCAGTCCCCACCAGTGCTGTACCCCAGTGTAATACAGTGACAGACCCATCCCTACCAGTACTGTACCCCAGTGTTATACAGCGACAGACCCGTCCCCACCAGTACTGTGGCCTGTGTTTTTGAGTGACAGACCAGTCCCCACCAGTGCTGTACCCCAGTGTTATACAGTGACAGACCCATCCCCACCAGTACTGTACCCCAGTGTTATACAGTGACAGACCAGTCCCCACCAGTGCTGTACCCCAGTGTAATACAGTGACAGACCCATCCCTACCAGTACTGTACCCCAGTGTTATACAGCGACAGACCCGTCCCCACCAGTACTGTGGCCTGTGTTTTTGAGTGACAGACCAGTCCCCACCAGTGCTGTACCCCAGTGTTATACAGTGACAGACCCGTCCCCACCAGTACTGTACCCCAGTGTTATACAGTGACAGACCCGTCTCCACCAGTACTGTATCCCAGTGTTATACAATGACAGAACCATCCCCACCAGTACTGTACCCCAGTGTTATACAGTGACAGACCCGTCCCCACCAGTACTGTATCCCAGTGTTATACAGTGACAGACCCGTCCCCACCAGTACTGTACCCCAGTGTTATACAGTGACAGACCCGTCCCCACCAGTACTGTATCCCAGTGTTATACAGTGACAGGCCCGTCCCCACCAGTACTGTACCCCAGTGTTATACAGTGACAGACCCGTCCCCACCAGTACTGTACCCCAGTGTTATACAGTGACAGACCCGTCCCCACCAGTACTGTACCCCAGTGTTACACAGTGACAGACCCGTCCCCACCAGTACTGTACCCCAGTGTTGTACAGTGACTGACCCGTCCCCACCAGTACAGTACCCCAGTGTTATACAGTGACAGACCCATCCCCACCAGTACTGTACCCCAGTGTTATACAGTGACAGACCCGTCCCCACCAGTACTGTACCCCAGTGTTATACAGTGACAGATCCGTCCCCACCAGTACTGTACCCCAGTGTTATACAGTGACAGACCCGTCCCCAACAGTACTGTACCCCAGTGTTATACAGTGACAGACCCGTCCCCACCAGTACTGTACCCCAGTGTTATACAGTGACTGACCCGTCCCCACCAGTACTGTACCCCAGTGTTATACAGTGACAAACCCGTCCCCACCAGTACTGTACCCCAGTGTTGTACAGTGACAGACCCGTCCCCACCAGTACTGTACCCCAGTGTTACACAGTGACAGACCCGTCCCCACCAGTACTGTACCCCAGTGTTGTACAGTGACAGACCCGTCCCCACCAGTACTGTACCCCAGTGTTATAGAGTGACCGACCCATCCCCACCAGTACTGTACCCCAGTGTTATAAAGTGACAGACCCATTCCCACCAGTACTGTACCCCAGTGTTACACAGTGACAGGCCGGTCCCCACCAGTACTTTACCCCAGTGTTATACAGTGACAGACCCGTCCCCACCAGTACTGTACCCCAGTGTTATACAGTGACAGGCCCGTCCCCACCAGTACTTTACCCCAGTGTTATACAGTGACAGACCCGTCCCCACCAGTACTGTACCCCAGTGTTATACAGAGACAGACCCGTCCCCACCAGTACTGTACCCCAGTGTTATACAGTGACAGGCCCGTCCCCACCAGTACTTTACCCCAGTGTTATACAGTGACAGACCCGTCCCCACCAGTACTGTACCCCAGTGTTATACAGTGACAGACCCGTCAACACCAGTACTGTACCCCAGTGTTACACAGTGACAGACCCGTCCCCACCAGTACTGTACCCTAGTGTTATACAGTGACAGACCTGTCCCCACCAGTACTGTACCCCAGTGTTATACAGCGACAGACCCGTCCCCACCAGTACTGTACCCCAGTGTTATATAGCGACAGACCCATCCCCACCAGTAATGTACCCCAGTGTTATACAGTGACAGACCCATCCCCACCAGTACTGTACCCCAGTGTTATACAGTGACAGACCAGTCCCCACCAGTGCTGTACCCCAGTGTAATACAGTGACAGACCCATCCCTACCAGTACTGTACCCCAGTGTTATACAGCGACAGACCCGTCCCCACCAGTACTGTGGCCTGTGTTTTTGAGTGACAGACCAGTCCCCACCAGTGCTGTACCCCAGTGTTATACAGTGACAGAACCATCCCCACCAGTACTGTGCCCCAGTGTTATACAGTGACAGACCCGTCCCCACCAGTACTGTACCCCAGTGTTATACAGCGACAGACCAGTCCCCACCAGTACTGTACCCCAGTGTTATACAGTGACAGACCCGTCCACACCAGTACTGTGGCCTGTGTTATACAGTGACTGACCAGTCCCCACCAGTGCTGTACCCCAGTGTTATACAGTGACAGACGCGTCCCCACCAGTACTGTACCCCAGTGTAAAACAGTGACAGACCCATCCCCAGCAGTACTGTATCCCAGTGTTATACAGTGACAGACCCATCCCCACCAGGACTGTACCCCAGTGTTATACAGTGACAGACCCGTCCCCACCAGGACTGTACCCCAGTGTTATACAGTGACATACCCATCCCCACCAGTCCTGTACCCCTGTATTATACAGCGACAGACCCGTCCCCACCAGTACTGTACACCAGTGTTATACAGTGACAGACCCGTCCCCTCCAGTACTGTACCCCAGTGTTATACAGTGACTGACCCGTCCCCACCAGTACAGTACCCCAGTGTGATACAGTGACAGACCCATCCCCACCAGTACTGTATCCCAGTGTTATACAGTGACAGACCCATCCCCAGCAGTACTGTATCCCAGTGTTATACAGTGACAGACCCGTCCCCACCAGTACTGTACCCCAGAGTTATACAGTGACATACCCATCCCCACCAGGACTGTACCCCAGTGTTATACAGTGACATACCCATCCCCACCAGTCCTGTACCCCAGTATTATACAGCGACAGACCCATCCCCACCAGTACTGTACCCCAGTGTGATACAGTGACAGACCCATCCCCACCAGTACTGTACCCCAGTGTTATACAGTGACAGACCCGTCCCCATCAGTCTTGTACCCCAGTGTTATACAGTGACAGACCCGTCCCCACCAGTACTGTACCCCAGTGTTATACAGTGACAGACCCATCCCCACCAGTACTGTACCCAGTGTTATACAGTGACAGACCCGTCAACACCAGTACTGTACCCCAGTGTTATACAGTGACAGACCCTCCCCACCAGTACTGTACCCCAGTGTTATACAGTGACAGGCCCGTCCCCACCAGTACTTTACCCCAGTGTTATACAGTGACAGACCCGTCCCCACCAGTACTGTACCCCAGTGTTATACAGAGACAGACCCTTCCCCACCAGTACTGTACCCCAGTGTTATACAGTGACAGGCCCGTCCCCACCAGTACTTTACCCCAGTGTTATACAGTGACAGACCCGTCCCCACCAGTACTGTACCCCAGTGTTATACAGTGACAGACCCGTCAACACCAGTACTGTACCCCAGTGTTACACAGTGACAGACCCGTCCCCACCAGTACTGTACCCTAGTGTTATACAGTGACAGACCTGTCCCCACCAGTACTGTACCCCAGTGTTATACAGCGACAGACCCGTCCCCACCAGTACTGTACCCCAGTGTTATATAGCGACAGACCCATCCCCACCAGTAATGTACCCCAGTGTTATACAGTGACAGACCCATCCCCACCAGTACTGTACCCCAGTGTTATACAGTGACAGACCAGTCCCCACCAGTGCTGTACCCCAGTGTAATACAGTGACAGACCCATCCCTACCAGTACTGTACCCCAGTGTTATACAGCGACAGACCCGTCCCCACCAGTACTGTGGCCTGTGTTTTTGAGTGACAGACCAGTCCCCACCAGTGCTGTACCCCAGTGTTATACAGTGACAGAACCATCCCCACCAGTACTGTGCCCCAGTGTTATACAGTGACAGACCCGTCCCCACCAGTACTGTACCCCAGTGTTATACAGCGACAGACCAGTCCCCACCAGTACTGTACCCCAGTGTTATACAGTGACAGACCCGTCCACACCAGTACTGTGGCCTGTGTTATACAGTGACTGACCAGTCCCCACCAGTGCTGTACCCCAGTGTTATACAGTGACAGACGCGTCCCCACCAGTACTGTACCCCAGTGTAAAACAGTGACAGACCCATCCCCACCAGTACTGTATCCCAGTGTTATACAGTGACAGACCCATCCCCACCAGGACTGTACCCCAGTGTTATACAGTGACAGACCCGTCCCCACCAGGACTGTACCCCAGTGTTATACAGTGACATACCCATCCCCACCAGTCCTGTACCCCAGTATTATACAGCGACAGACCCGTCCCCACCAGTACTGTACACCAGTGTTATACAGTGACAGACCCGTCCCCTCCAGTACTGTACCCCAGTGTTATACAGTGACTGACCCGTCCCCACCAGTACTGTACCCCAGTGTGATACAGTGACAGACCCATCCCCACCAGTACTGTATCCCAGTGTTATACAGTGACAGACCCATCCCCAGCAGTACTGTATCCCAGTGTTATACAGTGACAGACCCGTCCCCACCAGTACTGTACCTCAGAGTTATACAGTGACATACCCATCCCCACCAGGACTGTACCCCAGTTTTATACAGTGACATACCCATCCCCACCAGTCCTGTACCCCAGTATTATACAGCGACAGACCCATCCCCACCAGTACTGTACCCCAGTGTGATACAGTGACAGACCCATCCCCACCAGTACTGTACCCCAGTGTTATACAGTGACAGACCCGTCCCCATCAGTCTTGTACCCCAGTGTTATACAGTGACAGACCCGTCCCCACCAGTACTGTACCCCAGTGTTATACAGTGACAGACCCGTCCCCAGCAGTACTGTACCCCAGTGTAATACAGTGACAGACCCGTCCCCACCAGTACTGTACCCCAGTGTTATACAGTGACAGACCCGTCCCCACCAGTACTGTACCCCTGTGTTATACAGTGACAGACCCGTCCCCACCAGTACTGTACCACAGTGTTATACAGTGCCAGGCCCGTCCCCACCAGTACTGTACCCCAGTGTAATACAGTGACAGACCCGTGCCCACCAGTACTGTACCCCAGTGTAATACAGTGACAGACCCGTCCCCACCAGTACTGTACCCCAGTGTTATACAGTGACAGACCCGTCCCCACCAGTACTGTACCCCAGTGTTATACAGTGACTGACCCGTCCCCACCAGTACTGTACCCCAGTGTTATACAGTGACAGACCTGTCCCCAGCAGTACTGTACCCCAGTGTTATACAGTGACAGACCCATCCCCACCAGTACTGTATCCCAATGTTATACAGTGACAGACCTGTCCCCACCAATACTGTACCCCAGTGTTATACAGTGACAGACTATTCCCCACCAGTACTGTACCCCAGTGTTATACAGTGACAGACCCATCCCCACCAGTACTGTATCCCAGTGTTATACAGTGACAGACCCATCCCTACCAGTACTGTGCCCCAGTGTTATACAGTGACTGACCCGTCCCCACCAGTACTGTACTCCAGTGTTATACAGCAACAGACCAGTCCCCACCAGTACTGTATCCCAGTGTTATACAGTGACAGACCCATCCCTACCAGTACTGTGCCCCAGTGTTATACAGTGACAGACCCGTCCCCACCAGTACTGTACCCCAGTGTTATACAGCAACAGACCAGTCCCCACCAGTGCTGTACCCCAGTGTTATACAGTGACAGACCCATCCCCACCAGTACTGTACCCCAGTGTTATACGGTGACAGACTCGTCCACACCAGTACTGTACCCCAGTGTTATAGAGTGACCGACCCGTCCCCACCAGTACTGTACCCCAGTGTTATAGAGTGACAGACCCGTCCACACCAGCACTGTACCCCAGTGTTATAGAGTGACAGACCCGTCCACACCAGTACTGTACCCCAGTGTTATAGAGTGACAGATCCGTCCACACCAGTACTGTACCCCAGTGTTATAGAGTGACAGACCCATCCCCACCAGGGCTGTATCCCAGTGTTATACAGTGACAGACCCGTCCACACCAGTACTGTACCCCAGTGTTAGAGAGTGACAGACCCGTCCCCACCAGGACTGTACCCCAGTGTTATACAGTGACAGACCCGTCCCCACCAGTACTGTATCCCAGTGTTATACAGTGACAGACCCGTCCCCACCAGTACTGTACCCCAGTGTTACACAGTGACAGACCCGTCCCCACCAGTACTGTACCCCAGTGTTGTACAGTGACAGACCCGTCCCCACCAGTACTGTACCCCAGTGTTATACAGTGACAGACCCGTCCCCACCAGTACTGTACCCCAGTGTTATACAGTGACAGATCCGTCCCCACCAGTACTGTACCCCAATGTTATACAGTGACAGACCCGTCCCCAACAGTACTGTACCCCAGTGTTATACAGTGACAGACCCGTCCCCACCAGTACTGTACCCCAGTGTTATACAGTGACAGACCCGTCCCCACCAGTACTGTACCCCAGTGTTATACAGTGACAAACCCGTCCCCACCAGTACTGTACCCCAGTGTTGTACAGTGACAGACCCGTCCCCACCAGTACTGTACCCCAGTGTTACACAGTGACAGACCCGTCCCCACCAGTACTGTACCCCAGTGTTGTACAGTGACAGACCCGTCCCCACCAGTACTGTACCCCAGTGTTATGGAGTGACCGACCCATCCCCACCAGTACTGTACCCCAGTGTTATAAAGTGACAGACCCATTCCCACCAGTACTGTACCCCAGTGTTACACAGTGACAGGCCGGTCCCCACCAGTACTTTACCCCAGTGTTATACAGTGACAGACCCGTCCCCACCAGTACTGTACCCCAGTGTTATACAGTGACAGGCCCGTCCCCACCAGTACTTTACCCCAGTGTTATACAGTGACAGACCCGTCCCCACCAGTACTGTACCCCAGTGTTATACAGAGACAGACCCGTCCCCACCAGTACTGTACCCCAGTGTTATACAGTGACAGGCCCGTCCCCGCCAGTACTTTACCCCAGTGTTATACAGTGACAGACCCGTCCCCACCAGTACTGTACCCCAGTGTTATACAGTGACAGACCCGTCAACACCAGTACTGTACCCCAGTGTTACACAGTGACAGACCCGTCCCCACCAGTACTGTACCCTAGTGTTATACAGTGACAGACCTGTCCCCACCAGTACTGTACCCCAGTGTTATACAGCGACAGACCCGTCCCCACCAGTACTGTACCCCAGTGTTATACAGTGACAGGCCCGTCCCCACCAGTACTGTATCCCAGTGACATACAGTGACAGACCCGTCCCCACCAGTACTGTACCCCAGTGTTATACAGTGACCGACCCGTCCCCACCAGTACTGTACCCCAGTGTTATACAGTGACAGACCCGTCCCCACCAGTACTGTACCCCAGTGTTGTACAGTGACTGACCCGTCCCCACCAGTATTGTACCCCAGTGTTATACTGTGACAGACCCGTCCCCACCAGTACTGTACCCCATTGTTGTACAGTCACCGACCCGTCCCCTCCAGTACTGTACCCCAGTGTTATACAGTGACAGGCCCGTCCCCACCAGTACTGTATCCCAGTGACATACAGTGACAGACCCGTCCCCACCAGTACTGTACCCCATTGTTGTACAGTGACCGACCCGTCCCCTCCAGTACTGTACCCCAGTGTTATACAGTGACAGACCCGTCCCCACCAGTACTGTACCCCAGTGTTATACAGTGACAGACCCGTCCCCACCAGTACTGTACCCCAGTGTTATACAGTGACAGGCCCGTCCCCACCAGTACTGTACCCCAGTGTTATACAGTGACAGACCCGTCCCCACCAGTACTGTATCCCAGTGTTATACAGTGACAGACCCGTCCCCACCAGTACTGTACCCCAGTGTTATACAGTGACAGACCCGTCCCCACCAGTACTGTATCCCAGTGCTATACAGTGACAGGCCCGTCCCCACCAGTACTGTACCCCAGTGTTATACAGTGACAGACCCGTCCCCACCAGTACTGTATCCCAGTGTTATACAGTGACAGACCCGTCCCCACCAGTACTGTACCCCAGTGTTACACAGTGACAGACCCGTCCCCACCAGTACTGTACCCCAGTGTTGTACAGTGACAGACCCGTCCCCACCAGTACTGTACCCCAGTGTTATACAGTGACAGACCCGTCCCCACCAGTACTGTACCCCAGTGTTATACAGTGACAGATCCGTCCCCACCAGTACTGTACCCCAATGTTATACAGTGACAGACCCGTCCCCAACAGTACTGTACCCCAGTGTTATACAGTGACAGACCCGTCCCCACCAGTACTGTACCCCAGTGTTATACAGTGACAGACCCGTCCCCACCAGTACTGTACCCCAGTGTTATACAGTGACAAACCCGTCCCCACCAGTACTGTACCCCAGTGTTGTACAGTGACAGACCCGTCCCCACCAGTACTGTACCCCAGTGTTACACAGTGACAGACCCGTCCCCACCAGTACTGTACCCCAGTGTTGTACAGTGACAGACCCGTCCCCACCAGTACTGTACCCCAGTGTTATAGAGTGACCGACCCATCCCCACCAGTACTGTACCCCAGTGTTATAAAGTGACAGACCCATTCCCACCAGTACTGTACCCCAGTGTTACACAGTGACAGGCCGGTCCCCACCAGTACTTTACCCCAGTGTTATACAGTGACAGACCCGTCCCCACCAGTACTGTACCCCAGTGTTATACAGTGACAGGCCCGTCCCCACCAGTACTTTACCCCAGTGTTATACAGTGACAGACCCGTCCCCACCAGTACTGTACCCCAGTGTTATACAGAGACAGACCCGTCCCCACCAGTACTGTACCCCAGTGTTATACAGTGACAGGCCCGTCCCCGCCAGTACTTTACCCCAGTGTTATACAGTGACAGACCCGTCCCCACCAGTACTGTACCCCAGTGTTATACAGTGACAGACCCGTCAACACCAGTACTGTACCCCAGTGTTACACAGTGACAGACCCGTCCCCACCAGTACTGTACCCTAGTGTTATACAGTGACAGACCTGTCCCCACCAGTACTGTACCCCAGTGTTATACAGCGACAGACCCGTCCCCACCAGTACTGTACCCCAGTGTTATATAGCGACAGACCCATCCCCACCAGTAATGTACCCCAGTGTTATACAGTGACAGACCCATCCCCACCAGTACTGTACCCCAGTGTTATACAGTGACAGACCAGTCCCCACCAGTGCTGTACCCCAGTGTAATACAGTGACAGACCCATCCCTACCAGTACTGTACCCCAGTGTTATACAGCGACAGACCCGTCCCCACCAGTACTGTGGCCTGTGTTTTTGAGTGACAGACCAGTCCCCACCAGTGCTGTACCCCAGTGTTATACAGTGACAGACCCATCCCCACCAGTACTGTACCCCAGTGTTATACAGTGACAGACCAGTCCCCACCAGTGCTGTACCCCAGTGTAATACAGTGACAGACCCATCCCTACCAGTACTGTACCCCAGTGTTATACAGCGACAGACCCGTCCCCACCAGTACTGTGGCCTGTGTTTTTGAGTGACAGACCAGTCCCCACCAGTGCTGTACCCCAGTGTTATACAGTGACAGAACCATCCCCACCAGTACTGTACCCCAGTGTTATACAGTGACAGACCCGTCCCCACCAGTACTGTATCCCAGTGTTATACAGTGACAGACCCGTCCCCACCAGTACTGTACCCCAGTGTTATACAGTGACAGACCCGTCCCCACCAGTACTGTATCCCAGTGTTATACAGTGACAGGCCCGTCCCCACCAGTACTGTACCCCAGTGTTATACAGTGACAGACCCGTCCCCACCAGTACTGTACCCCAGTGTTATACAGTGACAGACCCGTCCCCACCAGTACTGTACCCCAGTGTTACACAGTGACAGACCCGTCCCCACCAGTACTGTACCCCAGTGTTGTACAGTGACTGACCCGTCCCCACCAGTACAGTACCCCAGTGTTATACAGTGACAGACCCATCCCCACCAGTACTGTACCCCAGTGTTATACAGTGACAGACCCGTCCCCACCAGTACTGTACCCCAGTGTTATACAGTGACAGATCCGTCCCCACCAGTACTGTACCCCAGTGTTATACAGTGACAGACCCGTCCCCAACAGTACTGTACCCCAGTGTTATACAGTGACAGACCCGTCCCCACCAGTACTGTACCCCAGTGTTATACAGTGACTGACCCGTCCCCACCAGTACTGTACCCCAGTGTTATACAGTGACAAACCCGTCCCCACCAGTACTGTACCCCAGTGTTGTACAGTGACAGACCCGTCCCCACCAGTACTGTACCCCAGTGTTACACAGTGACAGACCCGTCCCCACCAGTACTGTACCCCAGTGTTGTACAGTGACAGACCCGTCCCCACCAGTACTGTACCCCAGTGTTATAGAGTGACCGACCCATCCCCACCAGTACTGTACCCCAGTGTTATAAAGTGACAGACCCATTCCCACCAGTACTGTACCCCAGTGTTACACAGTGACAGGCCGGTCCCCACCAGTACTTTACCCCAGTGTTATACAGTGACAGACCCATCCCCACCAGTACTGTACCCCAGTGTTATACAGTGACAGACCAGTCCCCACCAGTGCTGTACCCCAGTGTAATACAGTGACAGACCCATCCCTACCAGTACTGTACCCCAGTGTTATACAGCGACAGACCCGTCCCCACCAGTACTGTGGCCTGTGTTTTTGAGTGACAGACCAGTCCCCACCAGTGCTGTACCCCAGTGTTATACAGTGACAGAACCATCCCCACCAGTACTGTGCCCCAGTGTTATACAGTGACAGACCCGTCCCCACCAGTACTGTACCCCAGTGTTATACAGCGACAGACCAGTCCCCACCAGTACTGTACCCCAGTGTTATACAGTGACAGACCCGTCCACACCAGTACTGTGGCCTGTGTTATACAGTGACTGACCAGTCCCCACCAGTGCTGTACCCCAGTGTTATACAGTGACAGACGCGTCCCCACCAGTACTGTACCCCAGTGTAAAACAGTGACAGACCCATCCCCACCAGTACTGTATCCCAGTGTTATACAGTGACAGACCCATCCCCACCAGGACTGTACCCCAGTGTTATACAGTGACAGACCCGTCCCCACCAGGACTGTACCCCAGTGTTATACAGTGACATACCCATCCCCACCAGTCCTGTACCCCAGTATTATACAGCGACAGACCCGTCCCCACCAGTACTGTACACCAGTGTTATACAGTGACAGACCCGTCCCCTCCAGTACTGTACCCCAGTGTTATACAGTGACTGACCCGTCCCCACCAGTACTGTACCCCAGTGTGATACAGTGACAGACCCATCCCCACCAGTACTGTATCCCAGTGTTATACAGTGACAGACCCATCCCCAGCAGTACTGTATCCCAGTGTTATACAGTGACAGACCCGTCCCCACCAGTACTGTACCTCAGAGTTATACAGTGACATACCCATCCCCACCAGGACTGTACCCCAGTGTTATACAGTGACATACCCATCCCCACCAGTCCTGTACCCCAGTATTATACAGCGACAGACCCATCCCCACCAGTACTGTACCCCAGTGTGATACAGTGACAGACCCATCCCCACCAGTACTGTACCCCAGTGTTATACAGTGACAGACCCGTCCCCATCAGTCTTGTACCCCAGTGTTATACAGTGACAGACCCGTCCCCACCAGTACTGTACCCCAGTGTTATACAGTGACAGACCCGTCCCCAGCAGTACTGTACCCCAGTGTAATACAGTGACAGACCCGTCCCCACCAGTACTGTACCCCAGTGTTATACAGTGACAGACCCGTCCCCACCAGTACTGTACCCCTGTGTTATACAGTGACAGACCCGTCCCCACCAGTACTGTACCACAGTGTTATACAGTGCCAGGCCCGTCCCCACCAGTACTGTACCCCAGTGTAATACAGTGACAGACCCGTGCCCACCAGTACTGTACCCCAGTGTAATACAGTGACAGACCCGTCCCCACCAGTACTGTACCCCAGTGTTATACAGTGACAGACCCGTCCCCACCAGTACTGTACCCCAGTGTTATACAGTGACTGACCCGTCCCCACCAGTACTGTACCCCAGTGTTATACAGTGACAGACCTGTCCCCAGCAGTACTGTACCCCAGTGTTATACAGTGACAGACCCATCCCCACCAGTACTGTATCCCAATGTTATACAGTGACAGACCTGTCCCCACCAATACTGTACCCCAGTGTTATACAGTGACAGACTATTCCCCACCAGTACTGTACCCCAGTGTTATACAGTGACAGACCCATCCCCACCAGTACTGTATCCCAGTGTTATACAGTGACAGACCCATCCCTACCAGTACTGTGCCCCAGTGTTATACAGTGACTGACCCGTCCCCACCAGTACTGTACCCCAGTGTTACACAGCAACAGACCAGTCCCCACCAGTACTGTATCCCAGTGTTATACAGTGACAGACCCATCCCTACCAGTACTGTGCCCCAGTGTTATACAGTGACAGACCCGTCCCCACCAGTACTGTACCCCAGTGTTATACAGCAACAGACCAGTCCCCACCAGTGCTGTACCCCAGTGTTATACAGTGACAGACCCATCCCCACCAGTACTGTACCCCAGTGTTATACGGTGACAGACTCGTCCACACCAGTACTGTACCCCAGTGTTATAGAGTGACCGACCCGTCCCCACCAGTACTGTACCCCAGTGTTATAGAGTGACAGACCCGTCCACACCAGCACTGTACCCCAGTGTTATAGAGTGACAGACCCGTCCACACCAGTACTGTACCCCAGTGTTATAGAGTGACAGACCCGTCCACACCAGTACTGTACCCCAGTGTTATAGAGTGACAGACCCATCCCCACCAGGGCTGTATCCCAGTGTTATACAGTGACAGACCCGTCCACACCAGTACTGTACCCCAGTGTTAGAGAGTGACAGACCCGTCCCCACCAGGACTGTACCCCAGTGTTATACAGTGACAGACCCGTCCCCACCAGTACTGTATCCCAGTGTTATACAGTGACAGACCCATCCCCACCAGTACTGTACCCCAGTGTTATACAGTGACAGACCCGTCCCCACCAGTACTGTACCCCAGTGTTGTACAGTGACTGAGCCGTCCCCACCAGTACTGTACCCCAGTGTTATACAGTGACAGACCCGTCCCCACCAGTACTGTACCCCAGTGCTTTACAGTGACAGACCCGTCCCCACCAGTACTGTAGCCCAGTGTTATACAGTGACTGACCTGTCCCCACCAGTACTGTACGCCAGTGTTATACAGTGACAGACCCGTCCCCACCAGTACTGTACCCCAGTGTTATACAGTGACAGACCCGTCCCCACCAGTACTGTACCCCAGTTCTTTACAGTGACAGACCCGTCCCCACCAGAACTGTACCCCAGTGTTATTCAGTGACAGACCCGTCCCCACCAGTACTGTACCCCAGTGTTATACAGTGACAGACCCGTCCCCACCAGTACTGTACCCCAGTGTTATACAGTGAAAGACCCTTCCCCACCAGTACTGTACCCCAGTGTTGTACAGTGACTGACCCGTTCCCACCAGTACTGTACCCCAGTGTTATACAGTGACAGACCCGTCCCCACCAGTACTGTACCCCAGTGTTATACAGTGAAAGACCCTTCCCCACCAGTACTGTACCCCAGTGTTGTACAGTGACTGACCCGTTCCCACCAGTACTGTACCCCAGTGTTACACAGTGACAGACCCGTCCCCACCAGTACTGTACCCCAGTGTTATACAGTGACAGACCCGTCCCCTCCAGTACTGTACCCCAGTGTTTTTCAGTGACAGGCCCGTCCCCACCAGTACTGTATCCCAGTGACATACAGTGACAGACCCATCCCCACCAGTACTGTACCCTAGTGTTATACAGTGACAGGCCCGTCCCCACCAGTACTGTATCCCAGTGACATACAGTGACAGACCCGTCCCCACCAGGACTGTACCCCGGTGTTATACAGTGACCGACCCATCCCCACCAGTACTGTACCCCAGTGTTATACAGTGACAGACCCGTCCCCACCAGTACTGTACCCCAGTGTTATACAGTGACAGACCCGTCTCCACCAGTACTGTACCCCAGTGTTATACAGTCACAGACCCGTCCCCACCAGTACTGTAACCCAGGTTATACAGTGACAGACCCATCCCCACCAGTACTGTACCCCAGTGTTATACAGTGACAGACCCGTCCCCACCAGTACTGTACCCCAGTGTTATAGAGTGACAGACCCATCCCCACCAGGGCTGTATCCCAGTGTTATACAGTGACAGACCCGTCCCCACCAGTACTGTACCCCAGTGTTATACAGTGACAGACCCGTCCCCACCAGTACTGTACCCCAGTGTTATACAGTGACTGACCCGTCCCCACCAGTACTGTACCCCAGTGTTATACAGTGACAGACCTGTCCCCAGCAGTACTGTACCCCAGTGTTATACAGTGACAGACCCATCCCCACCAGTACTGTATCCCAATGTTATACAGTGACAGACCTGTCCCCACCAATACTGTACCCCAGTGTTATACAGTGACAGACTATTCCCCACCAGTACTGTACCCCAGTGTTATACAGTGACAGACCCATCCCCACCAGTACTGTATCCCAGTGTTATACAGTGACAGACCCATCCCTACCAGTACTGTGCCCCAGTGTTATACAGTGACTGACCCGTCCCCACCAGTACTGTACCCCAGTGTTACACAGCAACAGACCAGTCCCCACCAGTACTGTATCCCAGTGTTATACAGTGACAGACCCATCCCTACCAGTACTGTGCCCCAGTGTTATACAGTGACAGACCCGTCCCCACCAGTACTGTACCCCAGTGTTATACAGCAACAGACCAGTCCCCACCAGTGCTGTACCCCAGTGTTATACAGTGACAGACCCATCCCCACCAGTACTGTACCCCAGTGTTATACGGTGACAGACTCGTCCACACCAGTACTGTACCCCAGTGTTATAGAGTGACCGACCCGTCCCCACCAGTACTGTACCCCAGTGTTATAGAGTGACAGACCCGTCCACACCAGCACTGTACCCCAGTGTTATAGAGTGACAGACCCGTCCACACCAGTACTGTACCCCAGTGTTATAGAGTGACAGACCCGTCCACACCAGTACTGTACCCCAGTGTTATAGAGTGACAGACCCATCCCCACCAGGGCTGTATCCCAGTGTTATACAGTGACAGACCCGTCCACACCAGTACTGTACCCCAGTGTTAGAGAGTGACAGACCCGTCCCCACCAGGACTGTACCCCAGTGTTATACAGTGACAGACCCGTCCCCACCAGTACTGTATCCCAGTGTTATACAGTGACAGACCCATCCCCACCAGTACTGTACCCCAGTGTTATACAGTGACAGACCCGTCCCCACCAGTACTGTACCCCAGTGTTGTACAGTGACTGAGCCGTCCCCACCAGTACTGTACCCCAGTGTTATACAGTGACAGACCCGTCCCCACCAGTACTGTACCCCAGTGCTTTACAGTGACAGACCCGTCCCCACCAGTACTGTAGCCCAGTGTTATACAGTGACTGACCTGTCCCCACCAGTACTGTACGCCAGTGTTATACAGTGACAGACCCGTCCCCACCAGTACTGTACCCCAGTGTTATACAGTGACAGACCCGTCCCCACCAGTACTGTACCCCAGTTCTTTACAGTGACAGACCCGTCCCCACCAGAACTGTACCCCAGTGTTATTCAGTGACAGACCCGTCCCCACCAGTACTGTACCCCAGTGTTATACAGTGACAGACCCGTCCCCACCAGTACTGTACCCCAGTGTTATACAGTGAAAGACCCTTCCCCACCAGTACTGTACCCCAGTGTTGTACAGTGACTGACCCGTTCCCACCAGTACTGTACCCCAGTGTTATACAGTGACAGACCCGTCCCCACCAGTACTGTACCCCAGTGTTATACAGTGAAAGACCCTTCCCCACCAGTACTGTACCCCAGTGTTGTACAGTGACTGACCCGTTCCCACCAGTACTGTACCCCAGTGTTACACAGTGACAGACCCGTCCCCACCAGTACTGTACCCCAGTGTTATACAGTGACAGACCCGTCCCCTCCAGTACTGTACCCCAGTGTTTTTCAGTGACAGGCCCGTCCCCACCAGTACTGTATCCCAGTGACATACAGTGACAGACCCATCCCCACCAGTACTGTACCCTAGTGTTATACAGTGACAGGCCCGTCCCCACCAGTACTGTATCCCAGTGACATACAGTGACAGACCCGTCCCCACCAGGACTGTACCCCGGTGTTATACAGTGACCGACCCATCCCCACCAGTACTGTACCCCAGTGTTATACAGTGACAGACCCGTCCCCACCAGTACTGTACCCCAGTGTTATACAGTGACAGACCCGTCTCCACCAGTACTGTACCCCAGTGTTATACAGTCACAGACCCGTCCCCACCAGTACTGTAACCCAGGTTATACAGTGACAGACCCATCCCCACCAGTACTGTACCCCAGTGTTATACAGTGACAGACCCGTCCCCACCAGTACTGTACCCCAGTGTTATAGAGTGACAGACCCATCCCCACCAGGGCTGTATCCCAGTGTTATACAGTGACAGACCCGTCCACACCAGTACTGTACCCCAGTGTTAGAGAGTGACAGACCCGTCCCCACCAGGACTGTACCCCAGTGTTATACAGTGACAGACCCGTCCCCACCAGTACTGTATCCCAGTGTTATACAGTGACAGACCCATCCCCACCAGTACTGTACCCCAGTGTTATACAGTGACAGACCCGTCCCCACCAGTACTGTACCCCAGTGTTGTACAGTGACTGAGCCGTCCCCACCAGTACTGTACCCCAGTGTTATACAGTGACAGACCCGTCCCCACCAGTACTGTACCCCAGTGCTTTACAGTGACAGACCCGTCCCCACCAGTACTGTAGCCCAGTGTTATACAGTGACTGACCTGTCCCCACCAGTACTGTACGCCAGTGTTATACAGTGACAGACCCGTCCCCACCAGTACTGTACCCCAGTGTTATACAGTGACAGACCCATCCCCACCAGTACTGTACCCCAGTGCTTTACAGTGACAGACCCGTCCCCACCAGAACTGTACCCCAGTGTTATTCAGTGACAGACCCGTCCCCACCAGTACTGTACCCCAGTGTTATACAGTGACAGACCCGTCCCCACCAGTACTGTACCCCAGTGTTATACAGTGAAAGACCCTTCCCCACCAGTACTGTACCCCAGTGTTGTACAGTGACTGACCCGTTCCCACCAGTACTGTACCCCAGTGTTATACAGTGACAGACCCGTCCCCACCAGTACTGTACCCCAGTGTTATACAGTGAAAGACCCTTCCCCACCAGTACTGTACCCCAGTGTTGTACAGTGGCTGACCCGTTCCCACCAGTACTGTACCCCAGTGTTACACAGTGACAGACCCGTCCCCACCAGTACTGTACCCCAGTGTTATACAGTGACAGACCCGTCCCCTCCAGTACTGTACCCCAGTGTTTTTCAGTGACAGGCCCGTCCCCACCAGTACTGTATCCCAGTGACATACAGTGACAGACCCATCCCCACCAGTACTGTACCCTAGTGTTATACAGTGACAGGCCCGTCCCCACCAGTACTGTATCCCAGTGACATACAGTGACAGACCCGTCCCCACCAGGACTGTACCCCGGTGTTATACAGTGACCGACCCATCCCCACCAGTACTGTACCCCAGTGTTATACAGTGACAGACCCGTCCCCACCAGTACTGTACCCCAGTGTTATACAGTGACAGACCCGTCTCCACCAGTACTGTACCCCAGTGTTATACAGTCACAGACCCGTCCCCACCAGTACTGTAACCCAGGTTATACAGTGACAGACCCATCCCCACCAGTACTGTACCCCAGTGTTATACAGTGACAGACCCGTCCCCACCAGTACTGTACCCCAGTGTTATACAGTGACAGACCCGTCCCCACCAGTACTGTACCCCAGTGTTATACAGTGACAGACCCGTCCCCACCAGTACTGTACTCCAGTGTTATACAGTGACAGACCCGTCCCCACCAGTACTGTACCCCAGTGTTATACAGTGACCGACCCATCCCCACCAGTACTGTACCCCAGTGTTATACAGTGACAGACCCATCCCCACCAGTACTGTACCCCAGTGTTATACAGTGACAGACCCGTCCCCACCAGTACTGTACCCCAGTGTTATACAGTGACAGACCCGTCCCCACCTGTACTGTATCCCAGTGTTATACAGTGACAGACCCGTCCCCACCAGTACTGTACCCCAGTGTTATACAGTGACCGACCCATCCCCACCAGTACTGTACCCCAGTGTTACACAGTGACAGACCCATCCCCACCAGTACTGTACCCCAGTGTTATACAGTGACCGACCCGTCCCCACCAGTACTGTACCCCAGTGTTATACAGTGACAGACCCGTCCCCGCCAGTACTGTACCCCAGTGTTATACAGTGACAGACCCGTCCCCACCAGTACTGTACCCCGATGTTATACAATGACAGACCCGTCCCCTCCAGTACTGTACCCCAGTGTTATACAGTGACAGACCCGTCCCCACCAGTACTGTACCCCAGTGTTATACAGTGACAGACTCGTCCCCTCCAGTACTGTACCCCAGTATTACACAGTGACAGACCCATCCCCACCAGTACTGTACCCCAGTGTTATACAGTGACCGACCCGGCCCCACCAGTACTGTACCCCAGTGTTATACAGCGACTGACCCGTCCCCACCAGTACTGTACCCAGTGTTATAGTGACAGACCCATCCCCACCAGTACTGTACCCCAGTGTTAGACAGTGACAGACCCGTCCCCACCAGCATTGTACCCCAGTGTTATACAGTGACAGACCCGTCCCCACCAGTACTGTACCCCAGTGTTAGACAGTGACAGACCCGTCCCCACCAGCATTGTACCCCAATGTTATACAGTGACAGACCCGTCCCCACCTGTACTGTGGCCTGTGCTATACAGTGACAGACCAGACCCCACCAGTACTGTACCCCAGTGTTATACAGTGACAGACCCATCCCTACCAGTACTGTACCCCAGTGTTATACAGTGACAGACCCGTACCCACAAGTACTGTACCACAGTGTTAGACAGTGACAGACCCGTCTCCACCAGTACTGTACCCCAGTGTTATACAGTGCCAGACCCGTCCCCACCAGTACTGTACCCCAGTGTTATACAGTGACAGACCCGTCCCCACCAGTACTGTACCCCAGTGTTATTCAGTGACAGACCCATCCCCACCAGTCCTATACCCCAGTTTTATACAGTGACAGACCCGTCCACACCAGTACTGTACCCCACTGTTATACAGTGACTGACCTGTTCCCACCAGTACTGTACCCCAGTGTTATACAGTGACAGACCCGTCCCCACCAGTACTGTACCCCAGTGTTGTACAGTGACTGACCCGCCCCCACCAGTACTGTACCCCAGTGTTATACAGTGACAGGCCCGTCCACACCAGTACTGTACCCCAGTGTTATACAGTGACAGACCCATCCCCACCAGTACTGTACCCCAGTGTTACACAGTGACAGGCCCGTCCCCACCAGTACTGTACCCCAGTGTTATACAGTGACAGACCCGTCAACACCAGTACTGTACCCCAGTGTTACACAGTGACAGACCCGTCCCCACCAGTACTGTACCCTAGTGTTATACAGTGACAGACCTGTCCCCACCAGTACTGTGGCCTGTGTTATAGAGTGACAGACCCGTCCCCACCAGTGCTGTACCCCAGTGTTATACAGTGACATACCCATCCCTACCAGTACTGTGCCCCAGTGTTATACAGTGACAGACCAGTCCCCACCAGTCCTGTACCCCAGTATTATACAGCGACAGACCCGTCCCCACCAGTACTGCACCCCAGTGTTATACAGTGACAGACCCGTCCCCACCAGTACTGTACCCCAGTGTTATACAGTGACAGACCCGTCAACACCAGTACTGTACCCCAGTGTTACACAGTGACAGACCCGTCCCCACCAGTACTTTACCCTAGTGTTATACAGTGACAGACCTGTCCCCACCAGTACTGTACCCCAGTGTTATACAGTGACAGACCCGTCCCCACCAGTACTGTACCCCAGTGTTATATAGCGACAGACCCATCCCCACCAGTAATGTACCCCAGTGTTATACAGTGACAGACCCATCCCCACCAGTACTGTACCCCAGTGTTATACAGTGACAGACCAGTCCCCACCAGTGCTGTACCCCAGTGTAATACAGTGACAGACCCATCCCTACCAGTACTGTACCCCAGTGTTATACAGCGACAGACCCGTCCCCACCAGTACTGTGGCCTGTGTTTTTGAGTGACAGACCAGTCCCCACCAGTGCTGTACCCCAGTGTTATACAGTGACATACCCATCCCCACCAGTACTGTGCCCCAGTGTTATACAGTGACAGACCAGTCCCCACCAGTACTGTACCCCAGTGTTATACAGTAACAGACCCGTCCACACCAGTACTGTGGCCTGTGTTATACAGTGACTGACATGTCCCCACCAGTGCTGTACCCCAGTGTTATACAGTGACAGACGCGTCCCCACCAGTACTGTACCCCAGTGTAAAACAGTGACAGACCCATCCCCACCAGTACTGTATCCCAGTGTTATACAGTGACAGACCCATCCCCACCAGGACTGTACCCCAGTGTTATACAGTGACAGACCCGTCCCCACCAGGACTGTACCCCAGTGTTATACAGTGACATACCCATCCCCACCAGTCCTGTACCCCAGTATTATACAGCGACAGACCCGTCCCCACCAGTACTGTACCCCAGTGTTATACAGTGACAGACCCGTCCCCTCCAGTACTGTACCCCAGTGTTATACAGTGACTGACCCGTCCCCACCAGTACTGTACCCCAGTGTGATACAGTGACAGACCCATCCCCACCAGTACTGTATCCCAGTGTTATACAGTGACAGACCCGTCCCCACCTGTACTGTACCCCAGTGTTATACAGTGACATACCAATCCCCACCAGGACTGTATCTCAGTGTTATACAGTGACAGACCCATCCCCAGCAGTACTGTATCCCAGTGTTATACAGTGACAGACCCATCCCCACCAGGACTGTACCCCAGTGTTATACAGTGACAGACCTGTCCCCACCAGTACTGTACCCCAGTGTTATACAGTGACATACCCATCCCCACCAGGACTGTACCCCAGTGTTATACAGTGACATACCCATCCCCACCAGCCCTGTACCCCAGTATTATACAGCGACAGACCCGTCCCCACCAGTACTGTACCCCCGTGTTATACAGTGACAGACCCGTCCCCACCAGTACTGTACCCCAGTGTTATACAGTGACAGACCCGTCCCCACCAGTACTGTACCCCAGTGTTATACAGTGACAGACCCGTCCCCACCAGTACTGTACCCCAGTGTTATACAGTGACAGACCCATCCCCACCAGTACTGTACCCAGTGTTATACAGTGACAGACCCGTCCCCACCAGTACTGTACCCCAGTGTTATACAGTGACAGACCCTCCCCACCAGTACTGTACCCCAGTGTTATACAGTGACAGACCCGTCCCCACCAGTACTGTACCCCAGTGTTATACAGTGACAGACCCATCCCCGCCAGTGCTGTACCCCAGTGTTATACAGTGACAGACCCGTCCCCACCAGTACTGTACCCCAGTGTTATACAGTGACAGACCCGTCCCCAGCAGTACTGTACCCCAGTGTAATACAGTGACAGACCCGTCCCCACCAGTACTGTACCCCAGTGTTGTACAGTGACAGACCCGTCCCCACCAGTACTGTACCCCTGTGTTATACAGTGACAGACCCGTCCCCAGCAGTACTGTACACCAGTGTAATACAGTGACAGACCCGTCCCCACCAGTACTGTACCCCAGTGTTATACAGTGACAGACCCGTCCCCACCAGTACTGTACCCCTGTGTTATACAGTGACAGACCCGTCCCCACCAGTACTGTACCACAGTGTTATACAGTGACAGACCCGTCCCCACCAGTACTGTACCCCAGTGTAATACAGTGACAGACCCGTGCCCACCAGTACTGTATCCCAGTGTTATACAGTGACAGGCCCGTCCCCACCAGTACTGTACCCCAGTGTTATACAGTGACAGACCAGTCCGCACCAGTACTGTACCCCAGTGTTATACAGTGACAGACCCGTCCCCACCAGTACTGTACCCCAGTGTTATACAGTGACAGACCCGTGCCTACCAGTACTGTATCCCAGTGTTATACAGTGACAGACCCGTCCCCACCAGTACTCTATCCCAGTGTTATACAGTGACAGGCCCGTCCCCACCAGTACTGTACCCCAGTGTAATACAGTGACAGACCCGTGCCCACCAGTACTGTACCCCAGTGTAATACAGTGACAGACCCGTCCCCACCAGTACTGTACCCCAGTGTTATACAGTGACAGACCTGTCCCCACCAATACTGTACCCCAGTGTTATACAGTGACAGACCCATCCCCACCAGTACTGTACCCCAGTGTTATACAGTGACAGACCCATCCCCACCAGTACTGTATCCCAGTGTTATACAGTGACAGACCCATCCCTACCAGTACTGTGCCCCAGTGTTATACAGTGACAGACCCGTCCCCACCAGTACTGTACCCCAGTGTTATACAGCAACAGACCAGTCCCCACCAGTGCTGTACCCCAGTGTTATACAGTGACAGACCCATCCCTACCAGTACTGTGCCCCAGTGTTGTACAGTGACAGACCCATCCCCACCAGGACTGTACCCCAGTGTTATACGGTGACAGACCCGTCCACACCAGTACTGTACCCCAGTGTTATAGAGTGACAGACCCGTCCCCACCAGTACTGTACCCCAGTGTTATAGAGTGACAGACCCGTCCACACCAGTACTGTACCCCAGTGTTATAGAGTGACAGACCCATCCCCACCAGGGCTGTATCCCAGTGTTATACAGTGACAGACCCGTCCCCACCAGGACTGTACCCCAGTGTTACAGTGACAGACCCGTCCCCACCAGTACTGTACCCCAGTGTTATAGAGTGACAGACCCGTCCCCACCAGGACTGTACCCCAGTGTTATACAGTGACAGACCCATCCCCACCAGGACTGTACCCCAGTGTTATACAGTGACAGACCCATCCCCACCAGGACTGTACCCCAGTGTTACAGTGACAGACCCGTCCCCACCAGTACTGTACCCCAGTGTTATAGAGTGACAGACCCGTCCCCACCAGGACTGTACCCCAGTGTTATACAGTGACAGACCCATCCCCACCAGTACTGTACCCCAGTGTTATACAGTGACAGACCTGTCCCCACCAGTACTGTACCCCAGTGTTATACAGTGACAGACCCATCCCCACCAGGACTGTACCCCAGTGTTATACAGTGACAGACCCGTCCCCACCAGTACTGAACGCCAGTGTTATACAGTGACAGACCCATCCCCACCAGTACTGTACCCCAGTGTTATACAGTGACAGACCCGTCCCCACCAGTACTGTACCCCTGTGTTTTACAGTGACAGACCCGTCCCCACCAGTACTGTACCCCAGTGTTATTCAGTGACAGACCCGTCCCCACCAGTACTGTACCCCAGTGTTATACAGTGACAGACCCTTCCCCACCAGTACTGTACCCCAGTGTTGTACAGTGACAGACCCGTTCCCACCAGTACTGTACCCCAGTGTTATACAGTGACAGACCCGTCCCCACCAGTATTGTACCCCATTGTTGTACAGTGACAGACCCGTCCCCTCCAGTACTGTACCCCAGTGTTATACAGTGACAGGCCCGTCCCCACCAGTACTGTATCCCAGTGACATACAGTGACAGACCCATCCCCACCAGTACTGTACCCTAGTGTTATACAGTGACAGGCCCGTCCCCACCAGTACTGTACCCCAGTGTTATACAGTGACAGACCCGTCCCCACCAGTACTGTATCCCAGTGACATACAGTGACAGACCCGTCCCCACCAGGACTGTACCCCAGTGTTATACAGTGACCGACCCGTCCCCACCAGTACTGTACCCCAGTGTTATACAGTGACCGACCCATCCCCACCAGTACTGTACCCCAGTGTTATACAGTGACAGACCCATCCCCACCAGTACTGTACCCCAGTGTTATTCAGTGACAGACCCGTCCCCACCAGTACTGTACCCCAGTGTTATACAGTGACCGACCCATCCCCACCAGTACTGTACCCCAGTGTTATACAGTGACAGACCCGTCCCCACCAGTACTGTACCCCAGTGTTATACAGTGACCGACCCATCCCCACCAGTACTGTACCCCAGTGTTATACAGTGACAGACCCATCCCCACCAGTACTGTACCCCAGTGTTATACAGTGACAGACCCATCCCCACCAGTACTGTACCCCAGTGTTATACAGTGACAGACCCGTCCCCACCAGTACTGTATCCCAGTGTTACACAGTGACAGACCCGTCCCCACCAGTACTGTGCCCCAGTGTTATACAGTGACAGACCCATCCCCACCAGTACTGTATCTCAGTGTTATACAGTGACAGACCCATCCCCACCAGTACTGTACCCCAGTGTTATACAGTGACAGACCCATCCCCACGAGTACTGTACCCCAGTGTTGTACAGTGACAGACCCATCCCCACCAGTACTGTACCCTACTGTTATACAGTGACAGAACCGTCCCCACCAGTACTGTACCCCAGTGTTATACAGTGACAGACCCATCCCCACCAGTACTGTACCCTAGTGTTATACAGTGACAGAACCGTCCCCACCAGTACTGTACCCCAGTGTTATACAGTGACAGACCCGTCCCCACCAGTACTGTACCCCAATGTTATACAGTGACAGACCCATCCCCACCAGTACTGTACCCCAGTGTTATACAGTGACAGACCCATTCCCACCAGTACTGTACCCTAGTGTTATACAGTGACAGACCCATCCCCACCAGTACTGTACCCCAGTGTTATACAGTGACAGAACCGTCCCCACCAGTACTGTACCCTAGTGTTATACAGTGACAGACCCATCCCCACCAGTACTGTACCCCAGTGTTATACAGTGACAGAACCGTCCCCACCAGTACTGTACCCCAGTGTTATACAGTGACAGACCCGTCCCCACCAGTACTGTACCCCAATGTTATACAGTGACAGACCCATCCCCACCAGTACTGTACCCTAGTGTTATACAGTGACAGACCCGTCCCCACCAGTACTGTACCCCAGTATTATACAGTGACAGACCCGTCCCCACCAGTACTGTACCCCAGTGTTACACAGTGACAGACCCGTCCCCACCAGTACTGTACCCCAGTGTTATACAGTGACAGACCCGTCCCCACCAGTACTGTACCCCAGTGTTACACAGTGACAGACCCGTCCCCACCAGTACTGTACCCCAGTGTTATACAGTGACAGACCCGTCCCCACCAGTACTGTACCCCAGTGTTGTACAGTGACAGACCCATCCCCACCAGTACTGTACCCTAGTGTTATACAGTGACAGACCCATCCCCACCAGTACTGTATCCCAGTGTTATACAGTGACAGAACCGTCCCCACCAGTACTGTACCCCAGTGTTAAACAGTGACAGACCCGTCCCCACCAGCATTGTACCCCAATGTTATACAGTGACAGACCCGTCCCCACCTGTACTGTGGCCTGTGCTATACAGTGACAGACCAGACCCCACCAGTACTGTACCCCAGTGTTATACAGTGACAGACCCATCCCTACCAGTACTGTACCCCAGTGTTATACAGTGACAGACCCGGCCCGACCATTACTGTACCCCAGTGTTATAGAGTGACAGACCCGTCCTCACCAGTACTGTACCCCAGTGTTGTAGAGTGACAGACCCGTCCCCACCAGTACTGTACCCCAGTGTTAGACAGTGACAGACCCGTCTCCACCAGTACTGTACCCCAGTGTTATACAGTGCCAGACCCGTCCCCACCAGTACTGTACCCCAGTGTTATACAGTGACAGACCCGTCCCCACCAGTACTGTACCCCAGTGTTATACAGTGACAGACCCGTCCCCACCAGTACTGTACCCCAGTGTTATTCAGTGACAGACCCGTCCCCACCAGTCCTATACCCCAGTTTTATACAGTGACAGACCCGTCCCCACCAGTACTGTACCCCACTGTTATACAGTGACTGACCTGTTCCCACCAGTACTGTACCACAGTGTTATACAGTGACAGACCCATCCCCACCAGTACTGTACCCCAGTGTTATACAGTGACAGACCCATCCCCACCAGTACTGTACCCCAGTGTTATACAGTGACAGACCCGTCCCCACCAGTACTGTACCCCAGTGTTATACAGTGACAGACCCGTCCCCACCAGTACTGTATCCCAGTGTTACACAGTGACAGACCCGTCCCCACCAGTACTGTGCCCCAGTGTTATACAGTGACAGACCCATCCCCACCAGTACTGTATCTCAGTGTTATACAGTGACAGACCCATCCCCACCAGTACTGTACCCCAGTGTTATACAGTGACAGACCCATCCCCACCAGTACTGTACCCCAGTGTTGTACAGTGACAGACACATCCCCACCAGTACTGTACCCTACTGTTATACAGTGACAGAACCGTCCCCACCAGTACTGTACCCCAGTGTTATACAGTGACATACCCATCCCCACCAGTCCTGTACCCCACTGTTATACAGTGACAGACCCATCCCCACCAGTACTGTACCCTAGTGTTATACAGTGACAGACCCGTCCCCACCAGTACTGTACCCCAGTGTTATACAGTGACAGAACCGTCCCCACCAGTACTGTACCCCAGTGTTATACAGTGACAGAACCGTCCCCACCAGTACTGTACCCCAGTGTTATACAGTGACAGACCCGTCCCCACCAGTACTGTACCCCAATGTTATACAGTGACAGACCCATCCCCACCAGTACTGTACCCCAGTGTTATACAGTGACAGACCCATTCCCACCAGTACTGTACCCTAGTGTTATACAGTGACAGACCCATCCCCACCAGTACTGTACCCCAGTGTTATACAGTGACAGAACCGTCCCCACCAGTACTGTACCCTAGTGTTATACAGTGACAGACCCATCCCCACCAGTACTGTACCCCAGTGTTATACAGTGACAGAACCGTCCCCACCAGTACTGTACCCCAGTGTTATACAGTGACAGACCCGTCCCCACCAGTACTGTACCCCAATGTTATACAGTGACAGACCCATCCCCACCAGTACTGTACCCTAGTGTTATACAGTGACAGACCCGTCCCCACCAGTACTGTACCCCAGTATTATACAGTGACAGACCCGTCCCCACCAGTACTGTACCCCAGTGTTACACAGTGACAGACCCGTCCCCACCAGTACTGTACCCCAGTGTTATACAGTGACAGACCCGTCCCCACCAGTACTGTACCCCAGTGTTACACAGTGACAGACCCGTCCCCACCAGTACTGTACCCCAGTGTTATACAGTGACAGACCCGTCCCCACCAGTACTGTACCCCAGTGTTGTACAGTGACAGACCCATCCCCACCAGTACTGTACCCTAGTGTTATACAGTGACAGACCCATCCCCACCAGTACTGTATCCCAGTGTTATACAGTGACAGAACCGTCCCCACCAGTACTGTACCCCAGTGTTAGACAGTGACAGACCCGTCCTCACCAGCATTGTACCCCAATGTTATACAGTGACAGACCCGTCCCCACCTGTACTGTGGCCTGTGCTATACAGTGACAGACCAGACCCCACCAGTACTGTACCCCAGTGTTATACAGTGACAGACCCATCCCTACCAGTACTGTACCCCAGTGTTATACAGTGACAGACCCGGCCCGACCATTACTGTACCCCAGTGTTATAGAGTGACAGACCCGTCCTCACCAGTACTGTACCCCAGTGTTATAGAGTGACAGACCCGTCCCCACCAGTACTGTACCCCAGTGTTAGACAGTGACAGACCCGTCTCCACCAGTACTGTACCCCAGTGTTATACAGTGCCAGACCCGTCCCCACCAGTACTGTACCCCAGTGTTATACAGTGACAGACCCGTCCCCACCAGTACTGTACCCCAGTGTTATACAGTGACAGACCCGTCCCCACCAGTACTGTACCCCAGTGTTATTCAGTGACAGACCCGTCCCCACCAGTCCTATACCCCAGTTTTATACAGTGACAGACCCGTCCCCACCAGTACTGTACCCCACTGTTATACAGTGACTGACCTGTTCCCACCAGTACTGTACCCCAGTGTTATACAGTGACAGACCCATCCCCACCAGTACTGTACCCCAGTGTTATACAGTGCCAGACCCGTCCCCACCAGTACTGTACCCCAGTGTTATACAGTGACAGACCCGTCCCCACCAGTACTGTACCCCAGTGTTATTCAGTGACAGACCCGTCCCCACCAGTCCTATACCCCAGTTTTATACAGTGACAGACCCGTCCCCACCAGTACTGTACCCCAGTGTTGTACAGTGACTGACCCGCCCCCACCAGTACTGTACCCCAGTGTTATACAGTGACAGACCCGTCCCCACCAGTACTGTACCCCAGTGTTATACAGTGACAGACCCGTCCCCACCAGTACTGTACCCCAGTGTTATACAGTGACCGACCCGTCCCCACCAGTACTGTATCCCAGTGTTATACAGTGACAGGCCCGTCCCCACCAGTACTGTACCCCAGTGTTATAGAGTGACAGACCCGTCCTCACCAGTACTGTACCCCAGTGTTATAGAGTGACAGACCCGTCCCCACCAGTACTGTACCCCAGTGTTAGACAGTGACAGACCCGTCTCCACCAGTACTGTACCCCAGTGTTATACAGTGCCAGACCCGTCCCCACCAGTACTGTACCCCAGTGTTATACAGTGACAGACCCGTCCCCACCAGTACTGTACCCCAGTGTTATACAGTGACAGACCCGTCCCCACCAGTACTGTACCCCAGTGTTATTCAGTGACAGACCCGTCCCCACCAGTCCTATACCCCAGTTTTATACAGTGACAGACCCGTCCCCACCAGTACTGTACCCCACTGTTATACAGTGACTGACCTGTTCCCACCAGTACTGTATCCCAGTGTTATACAGTGACAGACCCATCCCCACCAGTACTGTACCCCAGTGTTATACAGTGACAGACCCATCCCCACCAGTACTGTACCCCAGTGTTATACAGTGACAGACCCGTCCCCACCAGTACTGTACCCCAGTGTTATACAGTGACAGACCCGTCCCCACCAGTACTGTATCCCAGTGTTACACAGTGACAGACCCGTCCCCACCAGTACTGTGCCCCAGTGTTATACAGTGACAGACCCATCCCCACCAGTACTGTATCTCAGTGTTATACAGTGACAGACCCATCCCCACCAGTACTGTACCCCAGTGTTATACAGTGACAGACCCATCCCCACCAGTACTGTACCCCAGTGTTGTACAGTGACAGACCCATCCCCACCAGTACTGTACCCTACTGTTATACAGTGACAGAACCGTCCCCACCAGTACTGTACCCCAGTGTTATACAGTGACATACCCATCCCCACCAGTCCTGTACCCCACTGTTATACAGTGACAGACCCATCCCCACCAGTACTGTACCCTAGTGTTATACAGTGACAGACCCGTCCCCACCAGTACTGTACCCCAGTGTTATACAGTGACAGAACCGTCCCCACCAGTACTGTACCCCAGTGTTATACAGTGACAGAACCGTCCCCACCAGTACTGTACCCCAGTGTTATACAGTGACAGACCCGTCCCCACCAGTACTGTACCCCAATGTTATACAGTGACAGACCCATCCCCACCAGTACTGTACCCTAGTGTTATACAGTGACAGACCCGTCCCCACCAGTACTGTACCCCAGTATTATACAGTGACAGACCCGTCCCCACCAGTACTGTACCCCAGTGTTACACAGTGACAGACCCGTCCCCACCAGTACTGTACCCCAGTGTTATACAGTGACAGACCCGTCCCCACCAGTACTGTACCCCAGTGTTACACAGTGACAGACCCGTCCCCACCAGTACTGTACCCCAGTGTTATACAGTGACAGACCCGTCCCCACCAGTACTGTACCCCAGTGTTGTACAGTGACAGACCCATCCCCACCAGTACTGTACCCTAGTGTTATACAGTGACAGACCCATCCCCACCAGTACTGTATCCCAGTGTTATACAGTGACAGAACCGTCCCCACCAGTACTGTACCCCAGTGTTAGACAGTGACAGACCCGTCCCCACCAGCATTGTACCCCAATGTTATACAGTGACAGACCCGTCCCCACCTGTACTGTGGCCTGTGCTATACAGTGACAGACCAGACCCCACCAGTACTGTACCCCAGTGTTATACAGTGACAGACCCATCCCTACCAGTACTGTACCCCAGTGTTATACAGTGACAGACCCGGCCCGACCATTACTGTACCCCAGTGTTATAGAGTGACAGACCCGTCCTCACCAGTACTGTACCCCAGTGTTATAGAGTGACAGACCCGTCCCCACCAGTACTGTACCCCAGTGTTAGACAGTGACAGACCCGTCTCCACCAGTACTGTACCCCAGTGTTATACAGTGCCAGACCCGTCCCCACCAGTACTGTACCCCAGTGTTATACAGTGACAGACCCGTCCCCACCAGTACTGTACCCCAGTGTTATACAGTGACAGACCCGTCCCCACCAGTACTGTACCCCAGTGTTATTCAGTGACAGACCCGTCCCCACCAGTCCTATACCCCAGTTTTATACAGTGACAGACCCGTCCCCACCAGTACTGTACCCCACTGTTATACAGTGACTGACCTGTTCCCACCAGTACTGTACCCCAGTGTTATACAGTGACAGACCCATCCCCACCAGTACTGTACTCCAGTGTTATACAGTGCCAGACCCGTCCCCACCAGTACTGTACCCCAGTGTTATACAGTGACAGACCCGTCCCCACCAGTACTGTACCCCAGTGTTATTCAGTGACAGACCCGTCCCCACCAGTCCTATACCCCAGTTTTATACAGTGACAGACCCGTCCCCACCAGTACTGTACCCCAGTGTTGTACAGTGACTGACCCGCCCCCACCAGTACTGTACCCCAGTGTTATACAGTGACAGACCCGTCCCCACCAGTACTGTACCCCAGTGTTATACAGTGACAGACCCGTCCCCACCAGTACTGTACCCCAGTGTTATACAGTGACCGACCCGTCCCCACCAGTACTGTATCCCAGTGTTATACAGTGACAGGCCCGTCCCCACCAGTACTGTACCCCAGTGTTACACAGTGACAGGCCCGTCCCCACCAGTACTGTACCCCAGTGTTATACAGTGACAGACCCGTCCCCACCAGTACTGTACCCCAGTGTTACACAGTGACAGGCCCGTCCCCACCAGTACTGTACCCCAGTGTTACACAGTGACAGACCCGTCAACACCAGTACTGTACCCCAGTGTTACACAGTGACAGACCTGTCCCCACCAGTACTGTGGCCTGTGTTATAGAGTGACAGACCCGTCCCCACCCGTGCTGTACCCCAGTGTTATACAGTGACAGACCCATCCCTACCAGTACTGTGCCCCAGTGTTATACAGTGACAGACCAGTCCCCACCAGTACTGTACCCCAGTGTTATACAGTGACAGACCCGTCCACGCCAGTACTGTGGCCTATGTTATACAGTGACTGACCAGTCCCCACCAGTGCTGTACCCCAGTGTTATACAGTGACAGACGCGTCCCCACCAGTACTGTACCCCAGTGTAAAACAGTGACAGACCCATCCCCTCCAGTACTGTATGCCAGTGTTATACAGTGACAGACCCGTCCCCACCAGTACTGTACCCCAGTGTTATACAGTGACATACCCATCCCCACCAGTCCTGTACCCCAGTATTATACAGCGACAGACCCGTCCCCACCAGTACTGCACCCCAGTGTTATACAGTGACAGACCCGTCCACACCAGTACTGTGGCCTGTGTTATACAGTGACTGACCAGTCCCCACCAGTGCTGTACCCCAGTGTTATACAGTGACAGACGCGTCCCCACCAGTACTGTACCCCAGTGTAAAACAGTGACAGACCCATCCCCACCAGTACTGTATCCCAGTGTTATACAGTGACAGACCCGTCCCCACCAGTACTGTACCCCAGTGTTATACAGTGACATACCCATCCCCACCAGTCCTGTACCCCAGTGTTATACAGTGACAGACCCGTCCCCACCAGTCCTGTACCCCAGTGTTATACAGTGACAGACCCATCCCCACCAGTACTGTACCCCAGTACTATACAGTGACAGACCCGTCCCCACCAGTACTGTACCCCAGTGTTATACAGACAGACCCGTCGCCACCAGTATTGTACCCTGTGTGAGACAGTGACAGACCCGTCCCCACCAGTACTGTACCCCAGTGTTATACAGTGACAGACCCGTCCCCACCAGTACTGCACCCAGTGTTATACAATGACAGACCCATCCCCACCAGTACTGTACCCCAGTGTTATACAGTGACAGACCCTTCCCCACCAGTACTGTACCCCAGTGTTAATCAGTGACAGACCCGTCCCCACCAGCACTGTACCCCAGTATTATACAGTGACAGACCCGTCCCCACCAGTACTGTATCCCAGTGTTATGCAGTGACAGACCTGTCCCCACCAGTACTGCACCCCAGTGTTATACAGTGACAGACCCGTCCCCACCAGTACTGTACCCCAGTGTTATACAGTGACAGACCCGTCCCCACCAGTACTGTACCCCAGTGTTATACAGCGACAGACCCGTACCCACCAGTACTGTACCCCAGTGTTATACAGTGACAGACCCTTCCCCACCAGTACTGTATCCCAGTGTTATACAGTGACAGAGCCGTCCCCACCAGTACTGTACCCCAGTGTTATACAGTGACAGACCTGTCCCCACCAGTACTGTACCCCAGTGTTATACAGTGACAGACCTGTCCCCACCAGTACTGTATC
>NC_092730.1:13972663-13997663 GCF_047496885.1 Scyliorhinus torazame | reverse complement strand
GGGGTGCAGGTGGCACTGCACGCTGGCACTCACAGGGGTACAGATGGCACTGTGTGCTGGCACTCACTGGGGTACAGATGGCACTGTGTGCTGGCACTCACTGGGGCACAGGTGGCACTGTGTGCTGGCACTCACTGGGAAACAGGTGGCACTGCGTGCTGGCGCACACTGGAGTACAGGGGGCACTGCGCACTGGCACTCACTGGTGTACAGATGGCACTGCATGCTGGCACTCACTGGGGCACAGGTGGCACTGCGCGCTGGCACTCAGTGGGGTACAGGTGGAACTGTGTGCTGGCACTCACTGGGACACAGGTGGCACTGCGCTCTGGCACTGACTGGGACACAGGTGGCACTGCGTTCTGGCACTCACTGGGGTACAGGTGGCACTGCGCTCTGGCACTGACTGGGACACAGGTGGCACTGCGTGCTGGCACTCACTGGGACACAGGTGGCACTGCGTGCTGGCACTCACTGGGGCACAGGTGGCACTGCGTGCTGGCACTCACTGGGGCACAGGTGGCACTGCATGCTGGCACTCACTGGGGTACAGGTGGCACTGCGCACTGGCACTCACTGGGGCACAGGTGGCACTGCGTGCTGGCACTCACTGGGGTGCAGGTGGCACTGCGCACTGGCACTCACTGGGGCACAGGTGGCACTGTGTGCTGGCACTCACTGGGTGTACAGGTGGCACTGCGTGCTGGCACTCACTGGGGGTACAGGTGGCACTGTGTGCCGGCACGCACTGGGGCACAGGTGGCACTGTGTGCTGGCACTCACTGGGGGTACAGGTGACACTGTGTGCTGGCACTCACTGGGGTGCAGGTGGCACTGCGTGCTGGCACTCACTGGGGTACAGGTGGCACTGCGTGCTGGCACTCACTGGGGTATAGGTGGCACTGCGTGCTGGCACTCGCTGGGGCACAGGTGGCACTGTGTGCTGGCACTCACTAGGGGTACAGGTGGCACTGTGTGCTGGCACTCACTGGGGAATAGGTGGCACTGCATGCTGGCATTCACTGGGGTGCAGGTGGCACAGCGCACTGGCACTCACTGGGGCACAGGTGGCATTGTGTGCTGCCACTCACTGGGGTGCAATTGGCACTGCGTGCTGGCAATCACTGGGGCACAGGTGGCACTGTGCGCTGGCACTCACTGGGGTGTTGGTGGCACTGTGCGCTGGCACTCACTGGGGCACAGGGGGCACTGTGTGCTGGCACTCACTGGGGTGTAGGTGGCACTGTGCACTGGCACTCACTGGGGCACAGGTGGCACTGCGTGCTGGCACTCACTGGGATACAGATGGCACTGCGTGCTGGCACTCACTGGGATACAGGTGGCACTGCGCGCTGGCACTCATTGGGGTACAGGTGTCACTGCACGCTGGCACTCACTGGGGAACAGGTGGCACTGTGTGCTGGCACTCACTGGGGCACAGGTGGCACTGTGTGTTGGCACTCACTGGGGCACAGGTGACACCGCGTGCTGGCACTCACTGGGGTACAGGTGACACCGCGTGCTGGCACTCACTGGGGCACAGGTGGCACTGCGTGCTGGCACTCACTGGGGCACAGGTGGCACTGCGCGCTGGCACTCAGTGGGGTACAGATGGCACTGTGTGCTGGCACACAGTGGGGTACAGATGGCACTGTGTGCTGGCACTCACTGGGGTACAGATGGCACTGTGTGCCGGCACTCACTGGGGTGCAGGTGGCACTGCGCGCTGGCACTCACTGGGGTGCAGGCGGCACTGCACGCTGGCACTCACAGGGGTACAGATGGCACTGTGTGCTGGCACTCACTGGGGCACAGGTGGCACTGTGTGCTGGCACCCACTGGGGTACAGATGGCACTGTGTGCTGGCACTCACTGGGGCACAGGTGGCACTGTGTGCTGGCACTCACTGGGGTACAGGTGGCACTGCGTGCTGGCACACACTGGGGTACAGGGAGCACTGCGCACTGGCACTCACTGGGGCACAGGAGGCACTGCGCGCTG
The DNA here is from genome assembly GCF_047496885.1 of Scyliorhinus torazame. NCBI lineage: Eukaryota > Metazoa > Chordata > Chondrichthyes > Carcharhiniformes > Scyliorhinidae > Scyliorhinus > Scyliorhinus torazame. The sequence goes on along the minus strand of NC_092730.1, from coordinate 13,995,662 downwards.
GCACTCAGTGGGGTACAGGTGGAACTGTGTGCTGGCACTCACTGGGACACAGGTGGCACTGCGCTCTGGCACTGACTGGGACACAGGTGGCACTGCGTTCTGGCACTCACTGGGGTACAGGTGGCACTGCGCTCTGGCACTGACTGGGACACAGGTGGCACTGCGTGCTGGCACTCACTGGGACACAGGTGGCACTGCGTGCTGGCACTCACTGGGGCACAGGTGGCACTGCGTGCTGGCACTCACTGGGGCACAGGTGGCACTGCGTTCTGGCACTCACTGGGACACAGGTGGCACTGCGTGCTGGCACTCACTGGGGCACAGGTGGCACTGCGCTCTGGCACTCACTGGGACACAGGTGGCACTGCGTGCTGGCACTCACTGGGGTACAGGTGGCACTGCGTGCTGGCACTCACTGGGGTATAGGTGGCACTGCGCGCTGGTACTCACGGGTACAGATGGCACTGCATGCTGGCACTCACTGGGACACAGGTGGCACTGCGTGCTGGCACTCACTGGGACACAGCTGGCACTGCGCTCTGGCACTCACTGGGACACAGGTGGCACTGCGTGCTGGCACTCACTGGGGCACAGGTGGCACTGCGCTCTGGCACTGACTGGGACACAGGTGGCACTGCGTGCTGGCACTCACTGGGGCACAGCTGGCACTGCGCTCTGGCACTCACTGGGACGCAGGTGGCACTGCGTGCTGGCACTCACTGGGGCACAGGTGGCACTGCGCTCTGGCACTCACTGGGACACAGGTGGCACTGCGCCTTGGCACTCACTGGGGTACAGGTGGCACTGCGTGCTTGCACTCACTGGGGTATAGGTGGCACTGCGCGCTGGCACTCACTGGGACACATGTGGCACTGCGTGCTGGCACTCACTGGGGTACAGGTGGCACTGCGCACTGGCACTCACTGGGGTACAGATGGCACTGCGCACTGGCACTCACTGGGGAACAGGTGGCACTACGTGCTGCCACTCACTGGAGTACAGGTGGCACTGTGTGCTGGCACTCACTGGGGTACAGGTGGCACTGTTTGCTGGCACTCACTGGGGTACAGGTGACACTGCGCGCTGGCACTCAGTGGGGTACAGGTGGCACTGTGTGCTCGCACTCACTGGGGTACAGGTGGCACTGCGCTCTGGCACTCACTGGGACACAGGTGGCACTGCGTGCTGGCACTCACTGGGGCACAGGTGGCACTGCGCTCTGGCACTCACTGGGACACAGGTGGCACTGCGCTCTGGCACTCACTGGGGTATAGGTGGCACTGCGCGCTGGCACTCACTGGGGAACAGGTGGCACTGCGCTCTGGCAGTCACTGGGGTATGGGTGGCACTACGCGCTGGCACTCACTGGGGTACAGGTGGCACTGTGCCCTGGCACGTACTGGGATACAGGTGGCACTGCGCACTGGCACTCACTGGGGTACAGGTGGCACTGTGTGCTGGCACTCACTGGCGTACAGGTGGCACTGTGTGCTGGCACTCAGTGGGGTACAGGTGGAACTGTGTGCTGGCACTCACTAGGACACAGGTGGCACTGCGTGCTGGCACTCCCTGGGGTACAGGTGGAACTGTGTGCTGGCACTCAGTGGGGTACAGGTGGAACTGTGTGCTGGCACTCACTGGGACACGGGTGACACTGCGTGCTGGCACTCACTGGTGTACAGGTGGCACTGCGTGCTGGCACTCACTGGGACACAGGTGGCACTGCGTGCTGGCACTCACTGGGGTACAGGTGGCACTGTGTGCTTGCACTCACTGGGGTATAGGTGGCACTACGTGCTGGCACTCACTGGGGTACAGGTGGCATTGCGTGCTGGCACTCACTGGGGTATAGGTGGCACTGCGTGCTGGCACTCACTGGGGTACAGGTGGCACTGTGTGCTGGCACTCACTGGGGTACAGATGGCACTGCGCACTGGCATTCACTGGGGTACAGATGGCAATGCGCACTGGCACTCACTGAGGTACAGGTGGCACTGCGCACTGGGTGCACTGGGGTACAGGTGGCACTGCGTGCTGGCACTCACTGGGGTATAGGTGGCACTGCATGCTGGCACTCACTGGCGTACAGGTGGCACTGCGTGCTGACACTCACTGGGTACAGGTGGCATTACATGCTGGCACTCACTGGGGTATAGGTGGCACTGCGCACTGGCACTCACTGGGGAATAGGTGGCACTGCGCGCTGGCAGTCACTGGGGTACAGGTGGCACTGCGCGCTGGCACTCACTGAGATACAGGTGGCATTACATGCTGGCACTCACTGGGGTACAGATGGCGCTGCGCGCTGGCACGCACTGGGGTACAGGAGGCACTGCGCCCTGGCACTCACTGGGGTACAGGTGGCACTGTGTGCTGGCACTCACTGGGGTACAGGTGGCACTAGACGCTGGCACTCACTTTAGGTACAGATGGCACTGCACGCTGGCACTCTCTGAGGTACAGGTGGCACTGCACGCTGACACTCACTGGGGCACAGGTGGCACTGCAGGCTGGCACTCACTGGGGTATAGGTGGCACTGCGGGCTGGCACTCACTGGGACACAAGTGGCACTGCGCGCTGGCACTCACTGGGACACAGGTGGCACTGCAGGCTGGCACTCACTGGGGTATAGGTGGCACTGCGGGCTGGCACTCACTGGGACACAAGTGGCACTGCGCGCTGGCACTCACTGGGACACAGGTGGCACTGTGGGTTGGCACTCACTGGGGTATAGGTGGCACTGCGCGCTGGCACTCACTGAGGTACAGGTGGCACTGCGTGCTGGCACTCACTGGGGTACAGGTGGCACTGTGTGCTGGCACTCACTGGGATACAGGTGGCACTGTGTGCTGGCACTCACTGGGGCACAGGTGGGACTGCGTGCTGGCACTCACTGAGGTACAGGTGGCATAGCCTGCTGGCACTCACTGGGGTGCAGGTGGCACTGCGCTCTGGCACTCACTGGGGTACAGGTGGCACTGTGCGCTGACACTCACTGGGGCAGAGGTGGCACTGTCCGCTGGCACTCACTTAGGTACAGGTGGCACTGTGTGCTGGCACTCACTGGGGCAGAGGTGGCACTGTGTGCTGGCACTCACTGAGGTACAGGTGGCACTGCGCGCTGGCACTCACTGGGGCAGAGGTAGCACTGCGCTCTGGCACTCACTGGGGTACAGGTGGCACTGTGTGCTGGCACTCACTGGGGCAGAGGTAGCACTGCATGCTGGCACTCACTGGGGTATAGGTGGCACTGCGCGCTGGCACTCACTGGGTCACAGGTGGCGCTGCGTGCAGGCACTCACTGGGGTACAGGTGGCACTGCACGCTGGCACTCACTGGGGTACAGGTACCCTGGGCAATGGCACTCACTGGGGTACAGGTGGCACTGCGCGCTGGCACTCACTGGAGTACAGGTGGCACTGGCTCTCACTGGGGTACAGGTGGCACTGCGTGCTGGCACTCACTGGGGTACAGTTGGCACTGTGCGCTGGCACTCACTGGGTCACAGGTGGCACTGCGTGCTGGCATTCACTGGGGTACAGGTACCCTGGGCAATGGCACTCACTGGGGTACAGGTGGCACTGCGCGCTGGCACTCATTGGGGTACAGGTGGCACTGCGTGCTGGTACTCATTGGGGCACAGGTGGCACTGCGTGGCGGCACTCACTGGAGTACAGGTGGCACTGGCTCTCACTGGGGTACAGGTGGCACTGCGTGCTGACACTCACTGGGGTACAGTTGGCACTGTGCGCTGGCACACACTGGGTCACAGGTGGCACTGCGTGCTGGCACTTACTGGGATACAGGTGGCACTGCGCACTGTCACTCACTGGGGTACAGGTGGAACTGTGTGCTGGCACTCACTGGGGAACAGGTGGCACTGCGTGCTGGCACTCACTGGGGTACATGTGGCACTGCGTGCTGGCACTCACTGGGATACAGGTGGATCTGCGTGCTGGCACTCACTGGGCTACAGGTGGCACTGCGTGCTGGCACTCACTGGGATACAGGTGGCACTGCGTGCTGGCACTCACTGGGGTACAGGTGGCACTGCGCACTGGCACTCACTGGGGTACAGGTGGCACTGCGTGCTGGCACTCACTGGGACAGGTGGCACTGCGCACTGGCACTCACTGTGACACAGGTGGCACTGCGTGCTGGCACTCACTGGGGTACAGATGGCATTGCTTGCTGGCACCCACTGGGGTACAGGTGGAATTGCGTGCTGGCACTCACTGGGGCACAGGTGGCACTGCGTGCTGGCACTCACTGTGGTACAGGTGGCATTGCGTGCTGGCACTCACTGGGGTATAGGTGGCACTGCGTGCTGGCACCCACTGGGGTATAGGTGGCACTGTGTGCTGGCACTCACTGCGGTATAGGTGGCACTGCGTGCTGACACTCACTGGGACACAGGTGGCACTGCACGCTGGCACTCACTGGGATACAGGTGGCACTACGCGCTGGCACTCACTGGGGTATAGATGGCACTGCGCGCTGGCACTCACTGGGACACAGGTGGCACTGCATGCTGGCACCCACTGGGGTACAGGTGGCACTGTGCGCTGGCATTCACTGGGGTATAGGTGGCACTGTCCGCTGGCACTCACTGGGGCACAGGTGGCACTGTGTGCTGGCACTCACTGGGGTACAGGTGGCACTGCGTGCTGGCACTCACTGGGGTACAGGTGGCACTGCACGCTGGCACTCACTGGGGAACAGGTGGCACTGTGTGCTGGCACTCACTGGGACACAGGTGGCACTGCATGCTGGCACTCACTGGGACACAGGTGGCTCTGCGTGCTGGCACTCACTGGGACACAGTTGGCACTGCGTGCTGGCACTCACTGGGGCATAGGTGGCACTGCGTGCTGGCACTCACTGGGGCACAGATGGCACTGCATACTGGCGCTCACTGGGATACAGGTGGCACTGCGTGCTGGCACTCACTGGGGTACAGGTGGCATTGCGTGCTGGCACCCACTGGGGTACAGGTGGCACTGCGTGCTGGCACTCACTGGGGTATAGGTGGCACTGCGTGCTGGCACTCACTGGGACAAAGGTGGCACTGCGTGCTGGCACCCACTGGGGTACAGGTGGGACTGCGTGCTGGCACTCACTGGGGTATAGGTGGCACTGTGTGCTGGCACTCACTGGGACACAGGTGGCACTGCATGCTGGCACCCACTGGGGTACAGGTGGCACTGTGTGCTGGCATTCACTGGGGTATGGGTGGCACTGTCCGCTGGCACTCACTGGGGCACAGGTGGCACTGTGTGCTGGCACTCACTGGGGTACAGGTGGCACTGCACGCTGGCACTCACTGGGGAACAGGTGGCACTGTGTGCTGGCACTCACTGGGACACAGGTGGCACTGCGTGCTGGCACTCACTGGGACACAGGTGGCACTGCGTGCTGGCACTCACTGGGACACAGTTGGCACTGCGTGCTGGCACTCACTGGGGTACAGGTGGCACTGTGTAGTGGCACTCACTGGGGTATAGGTGGCACTGCGTGCTGGAACTCACTGGGGCACAGGTGGCACTGCGTACTGGCGCTCACTGGGATACAGGTGGCACTGCATGCTGGCACTCACTGGGGTACAGGTGGCATTGCGTTCTGGTACCCACTGGGGTACAGGTGGCACTGCGCGCTGGCACTCACTGGGACCAAGGTGGCACTGCGTGCTGGCACCCACTGGGGTACAGGTGGGACTGCGTGCTGGCACTCACTGGGGTATAGGTGGCACTGTGTGCTGGCACTCACTGGGACCAAGGTGGCACTGCGTGCTGGCACCCACTGGGGTACAGGTGGGACTGCGTGCTGGCACTCACTGGGGTATAGGTGGCACTGTGTGCTGGCACTCACTGGGGTATAGGTGGCACTGCGTGCTGGCACTCACTGGGGTACAGGTGGCATTACATGCTGGCACTCACTGGGGTATAGGTGGCACTGCGCGCTGGCACTCACTGAGGTACAGGTGGCACTGTGTGCTGGCACTCACTGGGATACAGGTGGTACTGCGCACTGGCACTCACTGGGGTACAGGTGGCACTGTGTGCTGGCACTCACTGGGATACAGGTGGCACAGCGTGCTGGCACTCACTGGGATACAGGTGGCATTGCGTCCTGGCACTCACTGGGGTACAGGTGGCACTGTGTGCTGGCACTTACTGGGGTACAGGTGGCATTGCGCCCTGGCACTCACTGGGGTACAGGTAGCACTACGCGCTGGCACCCACTGGGGTACAGGTGGCACTGTGTGCTGGCACTCACTGGGGTACAGGTGGCACTGCACGCTGGCACTCACTGAGGTAGAAGTGGCATTGCGTGCTGGCACTCACTGGGAAACAGGTGGCACTGCACGCTGGCACTCACTGGGGTACAGGTGGCACTGCGTGCTGGCACTCACTTGGATACAGGTGGCACTGCGCGCTGGCACTCACTGGGGTACAGGTGGCACTGAGTGCTGGCACTCACTGGGGTACAGGTGGCACTGCGCGCTGGCACTCATTGGGGTACAGATGGCACTGTGTGCTGGTACTCACTGGGGTAGTGATGGCACTGTGCTGGCACTCACTGGGATACAGGTGGCACTGCACGCTGGCACTCACTGGGGTATAGGTGGCACTGTGTGCTGGCACTCACTGGGATACAGGTGGATCTGCACGCTGGCACTCACTGGGATACAGGTGGCACTGCGTGCTGGCACTCACTGGGGTACAGGTGGCACTGCGCACTGGCACTCACTGGGGTACAGATGGCATTGCTTGCTGGCACCCACTAGGGCACAGGTGGCATTGCGTGCTGGCACTCACTGGGGCACAGGTGGCACTGCGTGCTGGCACTCACTGTGGTACAGGTGGCATTGCGTGCTGGCACTCACTGGGGTATAGGTGGCACTGCGTGCTGGCACTCACTGGGGTATAGGTGGCACTGCGTGCTGACACTCACTGGGACACAGGTGGCACTGCACGCTGGCACTCACTGGGGTACAGGTGGCACTACGTGCTGGCACTCACTGGGGTACAGATGGCACTGCACGCTGGCACTCACTGGGGCACAGGTGGCACTGCGCACTGGCACTCACTGGGGTATAGGTGGCACTGTGTGCTGGCACTCACTGGGTCACAGGTGGCACTGCATGCTGGCACTCACTGGTGTACTGGTGGCACTGTGTGCTGGCACTCACTGGGGTACAGGTGGCATTGCGTCCTGGCACTCACTGGGGTACAGGTGGCACTACGTGCTGGCACCCACTGGGGTACAGGTGGCACTGTGTGCTGGCAGTCACTGGGGTACAGGTGGCACTGCGCACTGGCACTCACTGGGGTACAGGTGGCACTGTTTGCTGGCACTCACTGGGTCACAGGTGGCACTGCATGCCGGCACTCACTGGGGTACAGGTGGCACTGTGTGCTGGCACTCACTGGGGTACAGGTGGCACTGTGTGCTGGCACTCACTGGGGTACAGGTGGCATTGCGTCCTGGCAGTCACTGGGGTACAGGTGGCACTACGCGCTGGCACCCACTGGGGTACAGGTGGCACTGTGTGCTGGCACTCACTGGGGTACAGGTGGCACTGCACGCTGGTACTCACTGAGGTAGAGGTGGCACTGCGTGCTGGCACTCACTGGGATACAGGTGGCACTGCACGCTGGCACTCACTGGGGTACAGGTGGCACTGCGTGCTGGCACTCACTGGAATACAGGTGGCACTGCGCGCTGGCACTCACTGGGGTACAGGTGGCACTGAGCGCTGGCACTCACTGGGGTACAGGTGGCACTGCGCGCTGGCACTCATTGGGGTACAGATGGCACTGTGTGCTGGTACTCACTGGGGTAGAGATGGCACTGTGTGCTGGCACTCACTGGGATACATGTGGCACTGCACGCTGGCACTCACTGGGATACAGGTGGCACTGCGTGCTGGCACTCACTGGGATACAGGTGGCACTGCGCGCTGGCACTCACTGGGGTACAGGTGGCACTGCGCGCTGGCACTCACTGGGGTACAGGTGGCACTGCGCACTGGCACTCACTGGGGTACAGGTGGCACTGCGTGCTGTCACTCACTGGGACACAGTTGGCACTGCGCACTGGCACTCACTGGGACACAGGTGGCACTGTGTGCTGGCACTCACTGGGGTACAGGTGGCACTGTGTGCTGGCACTCACTGGGACACAGGTGGCACTGCGCACTGGCACTCACTGGGGTACAGGTTTGCATTGCATGCTGGCACCCACTGCGGTACAGGTGGCACTGCGTGCTGGCACTCACTGGGACACAGGTGGCACTGCGCACTACCACTCACTGGGACACAGGTGGCACTGCGTGCTGGCACTCACTGGGGTACAGGTTTGCATTGCATGCTGGCACCCACTGGGGTACAGGTGGCACTGCGTGCTGGCACTCACTGGGGCACAGGTGGCACTGCGTGCTGGCACTCACTGGAGTACAGGTGGCACTGCGTGCTGGCACTCACTGGAGTACAGGTGGCATTGCGTGCTGGCACTCACTGGGGTATAGGCGGCACTGTGTGCTGGCACCCACTGGGGTATAGGTGGCACTACATGCTGGCACTCACTGGGGTATAGGTGGCAATGTGTGCTGGCACTCACTGGGGTGCAGGTGGCACTGCGTGCTGGCACTCACTGGGGTGCAGGTGGCACTGGCACTCACTGGGGTACAGGTGGCACTGCGCTCTGGCACTCACTGGGGTACAGGTTGCACTGCGAACTGGCACTCACTGGGGCACAGGTGGCACTGCACGCTGGCACTCACTGGGGTACAGGTGGCACTGCACACTGGCACTCACTGGGATACAGGTGGCACTGCATGCTGGCACTCACTGGGGTGTTGGTGGCACTGCGCGCTGGCACTCACTGGGGCACAGGTGGCACTGCGTGCTGGCACTCACTGGGGTACAGGTGGCACTGCATGCTGGCACTCACTGGGGAAAAGGTGGCACTGCATGCTGGCACTCACTGGGGTGTTGGTGGCACTGCACGCTGGCACTCACTGGGGCACAGGTGGCACTGCGTGCTGGCACTCACTGGGGTACAGGTGGCACTGTCACTCACTGGGGCACAGGTGGCACTGCGTGCTGGCACTCACTGGGGTACAGGTGGCACTGTCACTCACTGGGCTACAGGTGGCACTGCGTTCTGGCACTCACTGCGGTACAGTTGGCACTGCGTGCTGGCACTCACTGGGATACAGGTGGCACTGAGGGCTGGCACTCACTGGGATACAGGTGGCACTGCGTGCTAGCACTCACTGGGATACAGGTGGCACTGGCACTTACTGGGGTGCAGGTGGCACTGTGTGCTGGCACTCACTGGGGTACAGGTGGCACTGCGCCCTGGCACTCACTGGGGTACAGGTGGCACTGGTACCCACTGGGGTACAGGTGGCACTGTGTGCTGGCACTTACAGGGGTACAGGTTGCCCTGCATGATGGCACTCACTGGGGTTCAGGAACCCTGGTCACTGGCACTCACTGGGGTACAGTTGCAACAGTTGGGGTACAGATCCAGGGGTCAATGTGCTCACTGGGGTGCGGATTGAGCTGTAAGCTATTCCAGGGAGCCACTGGCCCAGAGGTATGTCCATGTGGGTTCACTGGATGAAACTCCATGGAATTCTTCTGGCTCCTTGTCTGGTAGAGCAGCCGCCATCTTCGAGAATCGTCAGTTTATAAAAATAATACCTGGAATACAGGGGGTTGGGTTACGGGGAGAGGTTACACAAATTAGACCAGTTTTCTCTAAAACAGGGCTGATCTGATCAAAGTATTTAAGATATTTAACAGGGAAAGACAGGGTGGATGAAGATAAACTATTTCCACTAGTTGGAGATTCTAAAACTCGGGGGCATCGTCTAAAAATTAGGGTCAGACAGTTAAGGAGAGATGTTGGGAGGAACGTTTTCAATCAAAGCGGGATAGAGGTTTGGAATTCTCCCCCACAGGTGGCAGTAGATGCTAGAACGGTTAATACTATTAAATCTGAGAGAGATTTTTGTTCAGCAAACTTGGCCCCGTTTGACAGGCCTCAGGAGGTAGGCCGCAGTTCAGCCACGACTCCCTTGAACGGCGGGACAGGCTCGAGGGGCCGAACGGCCTCCTTCAGCGATTCAGCCGAGCCAGCAACGGTGGCCGGGCCATCCCAGAATGCACAGCGACGCCGAAAGCCCTCTATTCGGAGGCAGTGGGGGGGGGTGGGGGCCGCCCCTCCTCGCCCTGTTCCCTCGAGCATCCCTCGAAGCAGTTCGCAGCCCAAAAGGGGCACCAAATACGGTGCGGTCGAAGCACAGAACGATCCCACGGAGATCACGCTGATTCTTAATGATTAGGGATACATATCGGCCTCAGTACCCTAGAGAGGACCCCCCCCCGCTCCCCTTCGCGGAATAGTGGCCATGGAATCTTTGCAATCTACCCGCGAGAGATCAAAGAATTTACAGTGCAGAAGGAGCCCATTCAGCCCACCGAGGCTGCAGCGACCTTCCAAAAGGGGACCCGACACAGGCCCGCTACCCCCCCCCCCCCGCCCCCACAACCGGCCTATCCCCGTAACACATCCCTGCACACTGAGGGGCAATTTTAGCCCGACCGATCCGCCCATGGACATATATACGCGTACCTCTGGACTGTGGGAGGAAACCGGAGCACCCGGAGGAAACCCACGCACACACGGGGGGCCGGGGGGGGGCGTGCAGACCCCACACAGACAGTCACTCCAGGCCGGGTATCCAACCCGGGGTCCCTGGCGGTGTGAGGCAGCGGGGTGGGGCTGGGCTTGACGTCCGCGGCAGCTTTGAAACCCGGGTTAAGGGAGCGATGCCGGGCGGTGGGATCCTGCTGTGCACTTCAGCGCCAACAATGACGGCGGAGATTGAGGACGCCCCCCCCCCCCCGGGCCAGCGACGACACCCCACCCACTCGGGAGGCGGCCAGAACGAGCGGAGACAACGCGCGGATCCACGGGGCCGGGATACAAGGACCAAGCTATAACGGGAGTGACGTGTTGGGAAAGGCACCGCCCCCCCCCCCCCCTCCTCATTCGGGGCCCACCGACCAGCCGGCGCCCCCCACTGGAAGGAGTGGTCTGCTGCCGGCCTACTTACCCAGATCCAGGTCCGGGGGAGCGAGTCCCACATTCTCCCCACTCCCCGTGGGAGCGAGTTCCACATTCTCCCCCACTCCCCGTGGGAGCGAGTCCCACATTCTCCCGACTCCCCGTGGGAGCGAGTCCCACATTCTCCCCCACTCCCTGTGGGAGCGAGTCCCACATTCTCCCCCACTCCCTGTGGGAGCGAGTTCCACATACTCCCCACTCCCTGTGGGAGCGAGTCCCACATTCTCCCCACTCCCTGTGGGAGCAAGTCCCACATTCTCCCCACTCCCTCTGGGAGCGTGTCCCACATTCTCGCCCACTCCCTGTGGGAGCGAGTCCCACATTCTCCCCACACTCCCTGTGAGAGCGAGTCCCACATTCTCCCCCACTCCCTGTGGTAGCGAGTTCCACATTCTCCCCCATTCCCTGTGGGAGCGAGTCCCACATTCTCCCCCACTCCCTGTGGTAGCGAGTTCCACATTCTCCCCCATTCCCTGTGGGAGCGAGTCCCACATTCTCCCCACTCCCTGTGGGAGCGAGTCCCACATTCTCCCCCACTCCCTGTGGGAGCGAGTTCCACATTCTCCCCCACTCCCTGTGGGAGCGAGTCGCACATTCTCCCCCACTCCCTGTGGTAGCGAGTTCCACATTCTCCCCCATTCCCTGTGGGAGCGAGTCCCACATTCTCCCCCACTCCCTGTGGTAGCGAGTTCCACATTCTCCCCCATTCCCTGTGGGAGCGAGTCCCACATTCTCCCCCACTCCCTGTGGTAGCGAGTTCCACATTCTCCCCCATTCCCTGTGGGAGTGAGTCCCACATTCTCCCCACTCCCTGTGGGAGCGAGTCCCACATTCTCCCCCACTCCCTGTGGGAGCGAGTTCCACATTCTCCCCACTCCCTGTGGGAGCGAGTCCCACATTCTCCCCCACTCCCTGTGGGAGCGAGTTCCACATTCTCCCCACTCCCTGTGGGAGCGAGTTCCACATTCTCCCCCATTCCCTGTGGGAGCGAGTCCCACATTCTCCCCACTCCCTGTGGGAGCGAGTCCCACATTCTCCCCCACTCCCTGTGGGAGCGAGTTCCACATTCTCCCCCACTCCCTGTGGGAGCGAGTCGCACATTCTCCCCCACTCCCTGTGGGAGCGAGTCCCCATTCCCCCCATTTCCTGTGGGAGCGAGTCCCACATTCTCCCCCACTCCCTGTGGGAGCGAGTCCCACATTCTCTCTACACTCCCTGTGGGAGCGAGTTCCACATTCTCCCCACTCCCCGTGGGAGCGAGACCCACATTCTCCCAATCCCTGTGGGAGCGAGTCCCACATTCTCCTCCACTCCCTGTGGGAGCGAGTTCCACTACTCCCCACTCCCTGTGGGAGCGAGTCCCACATTCTCCCCACTCCCTGTGGGAGCGAGTCCCGCATTCTCCCCACTCCCCGTGGCAGCGAGTCCCACATTCTCCCCCACTCCCTGTGGGAGCGAGTTCCACATTCTCCCCACTCCCTGTGGGAGCGAGTCCCACATTCTCCCCCACTCCCTGTGGGAGCGAGTCCCACATTCTCCCCCAGTCCCCGTGGGAGCGAGTCCCACATTCTCCCCACTCCCTGAGGGAGCGAGTCCCACATTCTCCCCACTCCCTGTGGGAGCGAGTCCCACATTCTCCCCATTCCCTGTGGGAGCGAGTCCCACATTCTCCCCCACGCCACTTGGGAGCGAGTCCCACATTCTCCCCCCACTCCCTGTGGGAGCGAGTTCCACATTCTCCCCACTCCCCGTGGGAGCATGTCCCACATTCTCCCCACTCCCTGTGGGAGCATGTCCCACATTCTCCCCCACTCCCTGTGGGAGCGAGTTCCACATTCTCCCCACTCCCCGTGGGAGCGAGTCCCACATTCTCCCCACTCCCTGTGGGAGCGAGGTCCACATTCTCCCCCACTCCCTGTGGGAGCGAGTCCCACATTCTCCCCACTCCCTGTGGGAGCGAGTTCCACATTCTCCTCCACTCCCTGTGGGAGCGAGTTCCACATACTCCCCACTCCCTGTGGGTGCGAGTCCCACATTCTCCCCACTCCCTGTGGGAACGAGTCCCACATTCTCCCCCCACTCCCTGTGAGAGCGAGTCCCACATTCTCCCCCACTCCACTTGGGATCGAGTCCCACATTCTCCCCACTCCCTGTGGGAGCGAGTCCCACATTCTCCCCACTCCCTGTGGGAGCGAGTCCCACATTCTCCCCACTCCCTGTGGGAACGAGTCCCACATTCTCCCCCCACTCCCTGTGAGAGCGAGTCCCACATTCTCCCCACTCCCTGTGGGAACGAGTCCCACATTCTCCCCCCACTCCCTGTGAGAGCGAGTCCCACATTCTCCCCACTCCCTGTGGGAGCGAGTACCACATTCTCCCCCCACTCCCTGTGGGAGCATGTCCCACATTCTCCCCACTCCCTGTGGGAACGAGTCCCACATTCTCCCCCCACTCCCTGTGAGAGCGAGTCCCACATTCTCCCCACTCCCTGTGGGAACGAGTCCCACATTCTCCCCCCACTCCCTGTGAGAGCGAGTCCCACATTCTCCCCACTCCCTGTGGGAGCGAGTTCCACATTCTCCCCACTCCCCGTGGGAGCATGTCCCACATTCTCCCCCACTCCCTGTGGGAGCGAGTTCCACATTCTCCTCCACTCCCTGTGGGAGCGAGTTTCACATACTCCCCACTCCCTGTGGGAGCGAGTCCCACATTCTCCCCACTCCCTGTGGGAGCGAGTCCCACATTCTCCCCACTCCCTGTGGGAACGAGTCCCACATTCTCCCCCCACTCCCTGTGAGAGCGAGTCCCACATTCTCCCCCACTCCACTTGGGATCGAGTCCCACATTCTCCCCACTCCCCGTGGGAGCGAGTCCCACATTCTCCCCACTCCCCATGGGAGCGAGTCCCACATTCTCCCCACTCCCTGTGGGAGCGAGTCCCACATTCTCCCCCACTCCCCGTGGGAGTGAGTCCCACATTCTCCCCACTCCCCGTGGGAGCGAGTCCCACATTCTCCCCACTCCCTGTGGGAGCGAGTCCCACATTCTCCCCACTCCCCGTGGGAGCGAGTCCCACATTCTCCCCCACTCCCTGTGGGAGTGAGTCCCACATTGTCCCCCACTCCACTTGGGAGCGAGTCCCACATTCTCCCCACTCCCTGTGGGAGCGAGTCCCACATTCTCCCCACTCCCTGTGGGAGCGAGTCCCACATTCTCCCCCACTCCCTGTGGGAGCGAGTTCCACATTCTCCCCCACTCCCCGTGGGAGCGAGTCCCACATTCTCCCCACTCCCTGGGCGAAATTCTCCGTTATCGGCGGAAAGTCCGCCGATCGGCGCAAAAAACGGCGCAAATCCCACTTGCGTCACCTCAGAAAAATGGGTCGATAGTCTCCGGCCCGGAATGGGCTAGCAGCGACGTAACGGGATCCGCGCTTGCGCAGTGGTTCACGCCGTGCAGCGTCATACGCGCTGCACGGCGTGACGGCTCATAAGGCCGCGCTGCTCCCCCCCACCCGACCGCAACACCCGACTGGATGGCTGGCCGTCGCTCAGCCCCGAGGTTCGAGTCACGCGATGTGGAGGCGCTGCTGGACGCGGTGGAGCAGAGGAGGGACGCCCTGTATCCCGGGCACGGCCGCAGAGTTGCTCCACGCCACAGCCAGCGTCTGTGGAGGGAAGTGGCAGAGGCCGTCACCGCTGCGGCCCTGACACCACGGACAGGCACCCAGTGCCACAAGAAGGTGAACGACCTCGTCAGAGCAGGCAGGGTGAGCCTCCCCATATCCCCCCCTCCCCATATCCCCCCTCCCCCATATCCCCCCTCCCCCATAACCCCCCTCCCCCATATCCCCCATATCCCCCCTCCCCCATATCCCCCCTCCCCCATATCCCCCCTCCCCCATATCCCCCTCCCCCATATCCCCCCCTCCCCCATATCCCCCCCTCCCCCATATCCCCCCCTCCCCCATATCCCCCCCTCCCCCATATCCCCCTCCCCCATATCCCCCCCTCCCCCATATCCCCCCCTCCCCCATATCCCCAAGTGAATCCAGCCCTAACCTTAACCTCTGCAATGCACGCGCAACCGATGGCGTGCATTCATATACCTGCCGAACACTGTTGCCTTTTACCCCTGCCACCCCCCCCCCCCCCCCCCCAGGAGAAGCGCGCACACAACAATAGGGAGCATGTGAGGACTGGAGGAGGGCCCGCTGATGAGAGGCCACTGACCGTACACGAGGAAAGGGCCCTGGAACTGGCTGGCGGACCTGAGGACCGGGAGGTTGCTGATGCAGAGGTCGGGGCCCCACGAGCAAGTGAGCCACCGACAGCCCGTCCCCATATCCCCCCTCCCCTATATCCCCCTCCCCCGTATCACCTGATCACTGCCTGATGTCTAACCATGCATGCTTCATTGTGTATCGCAGGACCAAACGTCCAGGCACCCATCCCCGCAGATGCAGACCGCCCGCAGGATGCCCCTCGGAGACCACGGGAGACGGAGAGACCCGCACCCTCCAGCATGCGACGCCCGCAGTATGCCCCTCGGAGACCACGGGAGACGGAGAGACCCGGACCCTCCAGCATGCGACGCCCGCAGGATGCCCCTCGGAGACCACGGGAGACGGAGAGACCCGAACCCTCCAGCATGCGACGCCCGCAGGATGCCCCTCGGAGACCACGGGAGACGGCGCGACCCGCACCCTCCAGCATGCGACGCCCGCAGGATGCCCCTCGCACACCACGGGAGATGGAGAGACCTGGAGCAACAGGGAGACGACACCCCCGTCACGTGCGGGAGCGACCACCCAGCGATGAGGGGGGCAGCCACAGGCCCCCGTCACATCCGAGCCAGGACACCACTACCCAGGACACCACTACCCAGGACACCCCTACCCGGGACACCACTACCCAGGACACCACGACCCAGGACACCACTACCCGGGACAGCACTGCCCAGGACACCCCTACCCGGGACAGCACTACCCGGGACACCACTACCCGGGACAGCACTGCCCAGGACACCCCTACCCGGGACAGCACTACCCAGGAAGACGAAATACCGGACAGTGACTCAGAGTGGATGGGTGGAGACGAACCCCCACCCCAAAGTGCCATGGACTCAGAGTGGGACGAAGAGCACGACACAACGCCACTGCTGTCACCAACACCCTCCACCATCGCAGAAACACTCACCACGGTTGGGCACTTTAGTGAGGAGGCGTCTGGTACACTCACTGGTGCGCACAACACAGCCGTCCCGGTACAGCAGGTGGAGGTAGGAGCAGCAGAGGGACCGGGCGGTCGGAGGGCAGCCCAGGCCAAGCGAACATCTGCCGCCCAGATGGATCCCGGGTTCCTGCAGTTACCACACCCACACATAGATCCGATGCAACCACCGAAACGGAGACGAGCGAATAGGGTGACGGGCGGCTTGCGGCGGCTGCGGTCGCAGGTGGAGGAGTCCACCCGCGTCCAGGAGCTGGGAGTGGTCCCGGTCATGCGTGCCACCAGGCTGACACCCGCCGCACGGGTGGCGTCCGCGGTGGAGGCAATGGGTGCGACGGTGTCAGACATGGGGAACGGTTTGCGAGGCCTGGGGCCTTCCGTGCAGGCGGCGTCTGTGGCCCAGGAAATGGCTGCCCTCTCACAGGAGGCCATGAGCCAGTGCCAGCGCCAGATGGCAGAGGCGCTCAACGCCATAGCCCAGTCTCAGCAGGCCATGGCCCAGTCTCAGCAGGCCATGGCCCAGTCTCAGCAGGCCATGGCCCAGTCTCAGCAGGCCATAGCCCAGTCTCTGCAGGCCATGGCCCAGTCTCAGCAGGCCATGGCCCAGTCTCAGCAGGCCATCGCTGAGGGCATCGGCGCCAGTGGCCATGCTGCGAGCCGGCGTCGCACTGTCACAGACAGGGTTTGCCAACACCCTGGGCTCCATGGCTGCAAACCTGCAGACCCCTGTCGATACCAGCACGGGCCTCCAGGACTGGCAGCGCCAGATGTCGGGGGGGCGTCGGATGGCCAGTCCGTTCGCATCCCCCACCCATGTAGAGGCCTGGGGGCCATCGGGCACCCCGAGGGAGGAGGAGGTGGTATGGTCCGTCCCGGCTCCCTCTGTAGGGGAGGTCCCGGTACACCGCGACACCTCGGACTCCCCCCCTTCTGTCCCAGGTGCATCAGGTGGGCAACGGGCAGGACAGGCTGGCAGCTCGCCATCCCAGACGCCCGGGCCCGCAGCCTGGCCCATCTAGGCCAGGACGCCCCAGGAAACGGCCGCCAAAGGGGTCCAGTGTCAGAGGGCAGGAATCACAGGAGTCCACCTCCAGTTCTGCTGTACCGTCTGGGGAACCACGTAGACGTAGTCAAAGGGCCCGTAAGGCCAAACAATTAGACACTGAGTAGGTTGGCACGGGTGCAGGGCACAGATGAGTTTTAGGCGCTAGGGCACGTGCATGAACTCCTTTGGTTATTAAA
This sequence comes from Scyliorhinus torazame, assembly GCF_047496885.1. NCBI lineage: Eukaryota > Metazoa > Chordata > Chondrichthyes > Carcharhiniformes > Scyliorhinidae > Scyliorhinus > Scyliorhinus torazame. The sequence goes on along the minus strand of NC_092730.1, from coordinate 13,978,046 downwards.
GTCAATGTTACACCTACCGAAGCTGCCTTTGTGCTCTGTCCAAAGTGTGCGGGGGGTGTCATGTACGTTGAGCGCAAGTGTGTGTGTGAGGGGTGGTCTTACCTCAGCCCAGGTGAGTCTGCCCCCTTCCCCCTGGGCCGCCATCAACATCCCCCGGGCAGAGGACGGGACCGTGCGCTGCAGTGTCACAGCCGCATGCAGGGATGGTCCGGGTGGATGGTGGTACTGTGGCCATGGGTTAGATATAGTCCAACGATGTAGAGCCAGGAGCTCATCGCAGGGCGGGTTGTCATCATTCTCCATGGCCGGCGATAGACACGCGTCCACCCGCAACTGGGTGAGCCCGGCCCGTTGTGCCGCCGGTGGATCGGCAATGGGGGGGGGGTGGTGTGCATGCGGGTGGGGTGTGTGGGGTTGGGGAGGGGGGTGAGGGTGCTGGGTGGGTGGATGGGTGGGGGGTGTGGGTGGTCGGCTGTTGCCATGGTGTGCGGTCTGTGGCCATACTACCCGATTCCCACGCCCATCTAGTCAGTGAAGCGGGCGTCTATCAGTCTGTCCCGTGCCCGCTGGGCCAGCCGGTAACGGTGGACAGCCACCCGCCTGTGTCTACCCCGTCTGCCCTGACCAATTGCCCCATCCCCCTCATCTGGGGAGGACTGGGCCTCTTCCTGCTGCTCCTCCACTCCGCCCTCCTCTGCCTGCGGCACATCGCCCCTCTGCTGGGCTATGTTGTGCAGGACGCAGCACACCACAATGATGCGACCGACCCTATCTGACCGATACTGGAGGGCGCCCCCAGAGAGGTCCAGGCACCTGAAACGCATCTTCAGCACGCCAAAGCACCTCTCGATCACTCCCCTTGTCGCTACATGGGCATCATTGTAGCGGTTCTCCGCCTCATTGCGTGGCCTCCGTATAGGCGTCATCAGCCACGATCGCAATGGGTAGCCCCTGTCGCCCAGCAACCAGCCCCTCAGCCGGGGATGGCGTCCCTCGTACATGCCGGGGATGGATGACCGCGACAACACGAATGAGTCGTGTACACTGCCTGGGTGACGGGCGCAGACGTGCAGGATCACCATGCGGTGGTCGCAGACCACCTGTACGTTCATTGAATAGGTCCCCTTCCTATTAGTGAACACGGCCCTGTTCTCTGCAGGTGGCCGCACGGCGACGTGCATCCCATCGATCGCGCCCTGGATCATGGGGAACCCGGCCACGGCAGAGAAGCCCACGGCCCGGGCATCTTGGCTGGCCCGGTCCACGGGGAAGCGGATGTAGCGGTGCGCCATGGCATAAAGGGCATCTGTCACTGCCCGGATGCACCGATGCACCGATGTCTGCGATATGCCGGACAGGTCCCCACTCGGTGCCTGGAATGACCCCGTTGCATAAAAGTTCAGAGCCACCGTAACCTTGACGGACACGGGGAGAGAGTGTCCCCCGCCAGTGCCACGCAGTGACAGGTGTGCCAGCAGGTGGCAGACGTGTGCCACGGTTTCCCGGGTCATCCGGAGTCTCCTCCTGCATTCCCGGTCCGTGAGGTCCTGGTATGACTGCCGGGGCCGGTACACACGGGGCGCCCTCAGGTGCCTCCGTTGCCGTGGGGCCGCGACGTCCTCCTCCCCCTCCTCGTCCTGTCGGTCAGGTGTCCCTCCAGCCTGGGCGGCTGCCGCCTGCCCCTCTGCGGCAGCCTGCGCCGCCTCTCTGGCACGCTCCTCCTCCTCCTCCTCCTCCTCCTCCTCCTCATCCAGGGCAACATAGACATGAGCGGCTGCCACCACGGCGGCCAACATCGCTGGATGATCTGAAAACATGACGACCTGGTGGGGGGGAGGGGAACGACGACATGTCATCATTGCCCATATCCCCTCCTCCCCCCAGCCAGGTGGCATGGACCGCATGGGTCCAACTGTTGGAGGCTGGCACCTGGCCAGGTGGACCAACTCATTTGCCCTCCCATCACCCACCCCGGCACGGACCCCCCCCCCCCCCCCCCAACCTCCACCCCGGCACGGACCCCCTCCCCAACACCCACCCCAGCACGGACCCCCCCCCCAACCCCCAACCTCCACCCCGGCACGGACCCCCTCCACAACCTCCACCCCAGCACGGACCCCCTCCCCAACACCCACCCCAGCACGGAGCCCCCCCCAACCTCCACCCCGGCACGGACCCCCTCCCCAACCCCCAACCTCCACCCCAGCACGGACCGCCCCCCAACCTCCACCCCGGCACGGACCCCCCTCCCCAACCTCCACCCCGGCACGGACCCCCTCCCCAACCTCCACCCCGGCACGGACCCCCTCCCCAACCCCCAACCTCCACCCCAGCACGGACCCCCCCCCAACCTCCACCCCGGCACGGACCCCCTCCCCAACCCCCAACCTCCACCCCAGCACGGAACACCCCCCAACCTCCACTCCGGCACGGACCCCCTCCCCAACCTCCACCCCAGCACGGAACACCCCCCAACCTCCACCCCGGCACGGACCCCCTCCCCAACCTCCACCCCGGCACGGACACCCCCCCAACCTCCACCCCGGCACGGACCCCCTCCCCAACCCCCAACCTCCACCCCGGCACGGACCCCCTCCCCAACCTCCACCCCGGCACGGACCCCCCTCCTCAACCTCCACCCCGGCACGGACCACCTCCCCAACCTCCACCCCGGCACGGACCCCCTCTCCAACCCCCAACCTCCACCCCAGCACGGACCCCCCCCCCAACCTCCACCCCGGCACGGACCCCCTCCACAACCCCCAACCTCCACCCCGGCACGGACCCCCTCCCGGCACTCCCCCGGAGCCCAGCCTACTCTAACCACCCCCCCCCCCCCCCCCCGCCGCACACACACACGAGCCGAGACACACCTCTCCTCAGGCAATCAGTCTGCGGCCACGCCATTTCCTGCCCAGAGCCAACCCCCCAGGCCGTCACTCACCTCCTCGCTGGTCGGCGTGAGCCTGGAGCACCGGGTCACGCCGATGAAAAGGAGGTTTGATTCACGTCGACGTGAACGGTCATCACGTCGACGGGACTTCGGCCCATACGGAAGGGAGAATATCGGCAGGCCGAAAATCGGCTGCCTTGCGCAGACCCGTGACATTCTCCGCGGCAGCGGCGCCATTAACGCCCCCGCCGACTTTTCTCCCTTCGGAGACTTCGGCGGGGGCGGGGGCGGGGGCGGGATTCACGGCGGCCAACGGCCATTCTCCGACCCGGCGGGGGTTCGGAGAATGACGCCCCCTGTGGGAGCGAGTCCACATTCTCCCCACTCTCTGTTGGAGCGAGTTCCACATCCTCCCCCACTCCCTGTGGGAGCGAGTCCCACATTCTCCCCACTCCCCGTGGGAGCGAGTCCCACATTCTCCCCTGTGGGAGCGAGTCCCACATTCTCCCAACTCCACTGTGGGAGCGAGTTCCATATTCTCCCCACTCCCTGTGGGAGCGGGTCCCACATTCTCCCCCCACTCCCTGTGGGAGCGAGTCCCACATTCCCCCCCACTCCCTGTGGGTGAAAGTCCCAGATTCTCCCCGTGGGAGCGAGTCCCACATTCTCCCCACTCCCAGTGGGAGCGAGTCCCACATTCTCCCCATCTCCCTCTGTGAGCGAGTCCCACATTCTCCCCACTCCCTGTGGGAGCGAGTCCCCACATTCTCCCCCACTCCGTGTGGGAGCGAGTCCCGCATTCTCCCCCCACTCCCTGTGGGAGCGAGATCCACATTCCCCCCACTCCCTGTGGGAGCGAGTCCCACATTCCCCCCACTCCCTGTGGGAGCGAGTCCCACATTCTCCCCACTTCCCGTGGGAGCGAGTTCCACATTCTCTACACTCCCTGTGAGAGGGAGTCCCACATTCTCCCCCACTCCCTGTGGGAGCGAGTCCCGCATTCTCCCCCCACTCCCTGTGGGAGCGAGATCCACATTCCCCCCACTCCCTGTGGGAGCGTGTCCCGCATTCTCCCCCCACTCCCTGTGGGAGTGAGTTCCACATTCTCTACACTCCCTGTGAGAGGGAGTCCCACATTCTCCCCACTCCCCGTGGGAGCGAGACCCATTTTCTCCCCACTCCCCGTGGGAGCGAGTCCCATATTCTCCCCACTCCCCGTGGGAGCGAGTCCCACATTAACCCCCACCCCCTGTGGGAGTGAGTCCCACATTCTCCCCGACTCCCCGTGGGAGCGCGTTCCACATTCTCCCCCACTCCCTGTGGTAGCGAGTTCCACATTCTCCCCCACTCCCTGTGGTAGCGAGTTCCACATTCTCCCCCACTCCCTGTGGGAGCGAGTTCCACATTCTCCCCACTCCCTGTGGGAGCGAGTCCCACATTCTCCCCCACTCCCCCTGGGAGCGAGTCCCACATTCTCCCCCACTCCCTGTGGGAGAGAGTCCCACATTCCCCCCACTCCCCCCTGGGAGCAAGTCCCACATCCTCCCCCACTCCCTGTGGGAGCGAGTCCCACATTCTCCCCACTCCCTGTGGGAGCGAGTCCCACATTCTCCCCTACTCCCTGTGGAAGTGAGTTCCACATTCTCCCCCACTCCCCGTGGGAGCGAGTCCCACATTCTCCCCCACTCCCTGTGGGAGCGAGTCCCACATTCCCCCCCACACCCCGTGGGAGCGAGTCCCACATTCTCCCCCACTCCCCGTGGGAGCGAGTCGCACATTCTCCCCAGTCCCTGTGGGAGCGAGTCCCACATTCTCTCCACTCCCTGTGGGAGCGAGTCCCACATTCTCCCCACTCCCCGTGGGAGCGAGTCCCACATTCTCCGCCCCTCCCCGTGGGAGCGAGTCCCACATTCTCCCCCACTCCCTGTGGGAGCGAGTTCCACATCCTCCTCCACTCCCTGTGGGAGCGAGTCCCACATTCTGCCCCACTCCCTGTGGGAGCGAGACCCACATTCTCCCCCACTCCCTGGGGGAGCGAGTCCCACATTCCCCCCACTCCCCGTGGGAGCAAGTCCCCCATTCTCCCCAACTCCCTGTGGGAGCGAGTTCCACATTCTCCCCCACTTCCTGTGAGAGGGAGTCCCACATTCTCCCCAGTCGCTGTGGGAGCGAGACCCACATTCTCCCCACTCCCTGTGGGAGCGAGTCCACATTCTCCCCCACTCCCTGTGGGAGCGAGTCCCACATTCTCCCCACTCCCTGTTGGAGCGAGTTCCACATCCTCCCCCACTCCCTGTGGGAGCGAGTCCCACATTCTCCCCACTCCACTGTGGGAGCGAGTTCCATATTCTCCCCACTCCCTGTGGGAGCGAGTCCCACATTCTCCCCCACTCCCTGTGGGAGCGAGTCCCACATTCTCCCCCACTCCCTGTGGGAGCGAGTCCCACATTCCCCCCACTCCCCGTGGGAGCAAGTCCCTCATTCTCCCCC
>NC_092730.1:13891445-13972563 GCF_047496885.1 Scyliorhinus torazame | reverse complement strand
TACCAATTCCTTCTCTTTGGTGAATACTGATGCAAAGTATTCATTTAGTACCTCGCCCATTTCCTCTGGCTCCGCACATAGATTCCCTTGCCTATCCTTCAGTGGGCCAACCCTTTCCCTGGCTACCCTCTTGCTTTTTATGTACGTGTAAAAAGCCTTGGGATTTTCCTTAACCCTATTTGCTGGAGGAGGAACAGTTTAACCATGGCATAAACACCCAACAACCATCTCCTTCCTTCCCGCCAAAGGCCTTCACCTCCCAGCTCAACTTGTGGTCCTGAGGTAAAGTGTTTGACAGTTATAGAGTAGGCCCCTATTTACATTGGAAGGCCCCTGTTACACACAGTACAGGGAAACGCCCTTGCGATTCCCCAGCCCTGGGTATAAATAAATCTTGGTTCTTCCTCGGGAGTCAGTGGGAGAATTCTCGCCCGCCACACACGAGAGGCCCGGGTTCGATTCCCGCCCAATCGCAGGCGGCAATGGTCTCGGTCAAAGAGGTCGGTGTTAGGGAGCGTCCAAAAGTTGGAGGAGGTTACAGAGATAGGAAGGGTTGTAGGGGCTGGTGGAGGTCACAGAGATAAGGAGGGTTGTAGGGGCTGGAGGAGGTTACAGAGATAGGAGGGTTGTAGGGGCTGGAGGAGGTTACAGAGATCGGGAGGGTTGTAGAGGCTGGAGGAGGTTACAGAGATAGGGAGGGTTGTAGGGACTGGAGGAGGTTACAGAGATAGGAAGGGTTGTAGGGGCTGGTGGAGGTCACAGAGATAAGGAGGGTTGTAGGGGCTGGAGGAGGTTACAGAGATAGGGAGGGCTGTAGGGGCTGGTGGAGGTTACAGAGATAGGGAGGGTTGTCGGGGCTGGAGGAGGTTACAGAGATAGGGAGGGTTGTAGGGGCTGGAGGAGGTTACAGCGATAGGGAGGGTTGTAGGGGCTGGAGGAGGTTACAGAGATAGGGAGGGCTGTAGGGGCTGGTGGAGGTTACAGAGATAGGGAGGGTTGTCGGGGCTGGAGGAGGTTACAGAGATAGGGAGGGTTGTAGGGGGCTGGAGGAGGTTACAGCGATAGGGAGGGTTGTAGGGGCTGGAGGAGGTTACAGAGATAGGGAGGGCTGTTGGGGCTGGTGGAGGTTACAGAGATAGGGAGGGTTGAAGGGGCTGGTGGAGGTCACAGAGGGACGAGAGAACATTTTAACTGCACAGCGTGCGGGGGGGGGGAGAGAGAGAGAGAGAGAGAGAGAGAGAGAGAGAAGCACAATGGTGGTGGGAGAGAGAGAATCAAGGCTGAGGCTCTGCTCAGGTCTGTGCCCAGGGGCTGTAACGGGGCAGCTGGGTGACAAGTGGCTGACCTCTGACACTCTTCACGAGCATCTCAACCGCCCGTTGCCATGTCGATGCTGGATTGGATTTGGATTTTGTTTATCGTCACGTGGACCGAGGTCCAGTGAAAAGTATTTTTCTGCGAGCAGCTCAACAGATCATTAAGTACATGGGGGAAGAAAAGGGAATAAAAGAAAAGACATAATAGGGCAACACAACATATACAATGTAACTATATAAGCACTGGCATCGGATGAAGCATACAGGGTGTCGTGTTAATGAGGTCAGTCCATAAGAGGGTCGTTTAGGAGTCTGGTGACAGTGTGCAATGGTCCTGAGCACAATTGGACGCAGCCACAGGGAGTGGGGGGCGACGCATGATGAGGCCTGGGCCCGCAGGACAGCCATGTTCAGCCTCCCCACCAGCTCCTGCTCACTGTGAATCGCGATGCCCCACCAAGGGATGGTGCAGGAGGGAGGGTTTCAGATTTCTGGATAATTGGGGCTCATTCTGGGGTCGGTGGGACCTCTACAAACGGGATGGTCTACACCTGGACCAGAGGGGGACCAATATCCTGGGGGGGAAATTTGCTAATGCTCTTCGGGAGGGTTTAAAACTAGTTCAGCAGGGGCTTGGGAACCTGAATTGTAGCTCCAGTATACAGGAGGTTAAGAGTAGTGAGGTCATGAGTCAGGTTTCAATGTTGCAGGAGTGTACCGGCAGGCAGGAAGGTGGTTTAAAGTGTGTCTTCTTCAATGCCAGGAGCATCCGGAATAAGGTGGGTGAACTTGCGGCATGGGTTGGTACCTGGGACTTCGATGTTGTGGCCATTTCGGAGACATGGATAGAGCAGGGACAGGAATGGTTGTTGCAGGTTTCGGGGTTGAGAAACTTCAGTAAGCTTAGGGAAGGTGGTAAAAGAGGGGGAGGGGTGGCATTGTTAGTCAAGGACAGTATTACGGTGGCAGAAAGGACGTTTGATGAGGACTCGTCTACTGAGGTAGTATGGGCTGAGGTTAGAAACAGGAAAGGAGAGGTCACCCTGTTAGGGGTTTTCTATAGGCCTCCGAAAAGTTCCAGAGATGTAGAGGAAAGGATTGCAAAGATGATTCTGGATAGGAGCGAAAGCAACAGGGTAGTTGTTATGGGGGACTTTAACTTTCCAAATATTGACTGGAAACGCGATAGTTAGAGTCCTTTAGATGGGTCCGTTTTTGTCCAATGTGTGCAGGAGGGTTTCCTGACACAGTATGTAGATAGGCCAACGAGAGGCGAGGCCATATTGGATTTGGTACTGGGTAATGAACCAGGACAGGTGTTAGATTTGGAGGTAGGTGAGCACTTTGGTGATAGTGACCACAATTCGATTACGTTTACTTTAGTGATGGAAAGGGATAGGTATATACCGCAGGGCAAGAGTTATATCTGGGGGAAAGGCAATTATGATGCGATGAGGCAAGACTTAGGATGCATCGGATGGCGAGGAAAACTGCAGGGGACGGGCACAATGGAAATGTGGCACTTGTTCAAGGAACAGCTACTGCGTGTCCTTGATAAGTATGTACCTGTCAGGCAGGGAGGAAGTGGTCGGGCAAGGGAACCATGGTTTACTAAGGCAGTCTTATCAAGAGGAAGAAGGAGGCTTATGTAAAGATGAGCCATGAAGGTTCAGTTAGGGTGCTCAAGAGGTACAAGTTAGCTAGGAAGGACCTTAAGAGAGAGCTAAGAAGAGCCAGGAGGGGACATGAGGAGTCTTTGGCAGGTAGGATCAAGGATAACCCTAAAGCTTTCTATAGATATGTCAGGAATAAACGAATGACTAGGGTAAGAGTAGGGCCAGTCAAGGACAGTAGTGGGAAGTTGTGCTTGGAGTCCGAGGAGATAGGAGAGGTGCTAAGTGAATATTTTTCGTCAGTATTCACACAGGAAAAAGACAATGTTGTCGAGGAGAATACTGAGATTCAGGCTACTAGACTAGAAGGGCTTGAGGTTCATAAGGAGGAGGTGTTAGTAATTCTGGAAAGTGTGAAAATAGATAAGTCCCCTGGGCCGGATGGGATTTATCCTCGGATTCTCTGGGAAGATAGGGAGGAGATTGCTGAGCCTTTGGCTTTGATCATTAAGTCATCTTTGTCTACAGGAATAGTGCCAGAAGACTGGAGGATAGCAAATGTTGTCCCCTTGTTCAAGAAGGGGAGTAGAGACAACCCCGGTAACTATAGACCAGTGAGCCTTACCTCTGTTGTGGGCAAAATCTTGGAAAGGTTTATAATCATTTGGAAAGGAATAATTTGATTAGAGATAGTCAACATGGTTTTGTGAAGGGTAGGTCGTGCCTCACAAACCTTATTGAGTTCTTTGAGAAGGTGACCAAACAGGTGGATGAGGGTAAAGCAGTTGATGTGGTGCATATGGATTTCAGTAAAGCGTTTGATAAGGTTCCCCACGGTAGGCTATTGCAGAAAATACGGAGGCATGGGATTCAGGGTGATTTAGCAGTTTGGATCAGAAATTGGCTAGCTGGAAGAAGACAAAGGGTGGTGGTTGATGGGAAATGTTCAGACTGGAGTCCAGTTACCAGTGGTGTACCACAAGGATCTGTTTTGGGGCCACTGCTGTTTGTCATTTTTATAAATGACCTGGAGGAGGGTGTAGAAGGATGGGTGAGTAAATTTGCAGATGACACTAAAGTCGGTGGAGTTGTGGACAGTGCGGACGGATGTTACAAGTTACAGAGGGACATAGATAAGCTGCAGCGCTGGGCTGAGAGGTGGCAAATGGAGTTTAATGCAGAAAAGTGTGAGGTGATTCATTTTGGAAGGAATAACAGGAAGACAGAATACTGGGCTAATGGTAAGATTCTTGGTAGTGTGGATGAGCAGAGAGATCTCGGTGTCCATGTACATAGATCCCTGAAAGTTGCCACCCAGGTTGAGAGGGTTGTTAAGAAGGCGTACGGTGTTAGCTTCTATTGGTAGAGGGATTGCGTTTTGGAGCCATGAGGTCATGTTGCAGCTGTACAAAACTCTGGTGCGGCCGCATTTGGAGTATTGCGTGCAATTCTGGTCGCCGCATTATAGGAAGAATGTAGAAGCATTGGAAAGGGTGCAGAGGAGATCTACCAGAATGTTGCCTGGTATGGAGGGAAGATCTTATGAGGGAAGGCTGAGGGACTTGAGGCTGTTTTCGTTAGAGAGAAGAAGGTTAAGAGGTGACTTGAGGCATACAAGACGATCAGAGGATTGGATAGAGTGGACAGTGAGAGCCTTTTTCCTCAGATGGTGATGTCTAGCACGAGGGGACATAGCTTTAAATTGAGGGGAGATAGATATAGGACAGATGTCAGAGGTAGGTTCTTTACTCAGAGAGTAGTAAGGGCGTGGAATGCCCTGCCTGCAACAGTAGTGGACTCGCCAACATTAAGGGCATTCAAATGGTCATTGGATAGACATATGGACGATAAGGGAATAGTGTAGATGGGCTTTAGAGTGGTTTCACAGGTCGGCGCAACATCGAGGGCCGAAGGGCCTGTACTGCGCTGTAATGTTCTATGTTCTATGTCGAATAGCTGTGTGTCCCCCCCCGCCCGCCCAAAGATACTCACAGTACTTCTAGGTTGAGACGACTCTCTGACTGGCTCTTGGGTCTTTGGAGCTGATGCTTGGTCAGAGGGCCAGAAACCTTTCCAGACCCACTGGAGGTAGCTGGCCAGCACGATGACGCAGAGGAAGGTGAAGTTGGTCGCCACTCCGATAATGGCTGACATCACTGGGAAGTTGTACAGGATATACCTACAAAATCAGGAGGGGAGGGGGGGGGAAGAGAACGGCCAGGAGGAGGGGGAAGCAGAGAGGATGAGCAAGGGAGGCAGAGAGAGAGACACGCATTACACAGAGACACGCACACAGAGACACGCACACAGAGACACGCACAGAGACACACGCACAGAGACACACGCACAGAGACACACGCACAGAGACACACGCACAGAGACACACGCACAGAGACACACGCACACACAGAGACACACGCACACACAGAGACACACGCACACACAGAGCCACACACACACAGAGCCACACACACACACAGAGCCACACACACACACAGAGCCACACACACACACAGAGCCACACACACACACAGAGCCACACACACACACAGAGCCACACACACACACAGAGCCACACACACGCACACAGACACACACACACAGACACACACACACACAGACACACACACAGACAGACACACACACACACAGAGACACACACACACACACACAGAGACACACACACACAGACACACACACACACAGACACACACACAGACAGACACACACACAGACAGACACACACACAGACAGACACACACACACACAGAGACACACACACACACACACAGAGACACACGCACACAGACACACGCACAGAGACACACAGAGACACACACACACACACACAGAGACACACACACAGAGCCACACACACAGAGCCACACACACACAGAGCCACACACACACAGAGCCACACACACAGAGCCACACACACAGAGCCACACACACAGAGCCACACACACAGAGCCACACACACAGAGCCACACACACAGAGCCACACACACAGAGCCACACACACAGAGCCACACACACAGAGCCACACACACAGAGCCACACACACAGAGCCACACACACAGAGCCACACACACAGAGCCACACACACAGAGCCACACACACAGAGCCACACACACAGAGCCACACACACAGAGCCACACACACAGAGCCACACACACAGAGCCACACACACAGAGTCACACACACAGAGCCACACACACAGAGCCACACACACAGAGCCACACACACAGAGCCACACACACAGAGCCACACACACAGAGCCACACACACAGAGCCACACACACACACACACAGAGCCACACACACACACACAGAGCCACACACACACACACAGAGCCACACAGAGAGAGACACACACACACAGACACAGAGAGAGAGAGAGAGACACACAGAGCCACACACACACACACAGACACCCACACACACAGACACCCACCCACACAGACACCCACCCACACAGACACCCACCCACACAGACACCCACCCACACAGACACCCACCCACACAGACACCCACCCACACAGACACCCACCCACACAGACACCCACCCACACAGCGCCACCCACACAGCGCCACCCACACAGCGCCACACACACAGCGCCACACACACAGCGCCACACACACAGCGCCACACACACAGCGCCACACACACAGCGCCACACACACAGCGCCACACACACAGCGCCACACACACAGCGCCACACACACAGCGCCACACACACAGCGCCACACACACAGCGCCACACACACAGCGCCACACACACAGCGCCACACACACAGCGCCACACACACAGCGCCACACACACAGCGCCACACACACAGCGCCACACACACAGCGCCACACACACAGCGCCACACACACAGCGCCACACACACAGCGCCACACACACAGCGCCACACACACAGCGCCACACACACAGCGCCACACACACAGCGCCACACACACAGCGCCACACACACAGCGCCACACACACAGCGCCACACACACAGCGCCACACACACAGCGCCACACACACAGCGCCACACACACAGCGCCACACACACAGCGCCACACACACAGCGCCACACACACAGCGCCACACACACAGCGCCACACACACAGCGCCACACACACAGCGCCACACACACAGCGCCACACACACAGCGCCACACACACAGCGCCACACACACAGCGCCACACACACAGCGCCACACACACAGCGCCACACACACAGCGCCACACACACAGCGCCACACACACAGCGCCACACACACAGCGCCACACACACAGCGCCACACACACAGCGCCACACACACAGCGCCACACACACAGCGCCACACACACAGCGCCACACACACAGCGCCACACACACAGCGCCACACACACAGCGCCACACACACAGCGCCACACACACACAGAGCCACACACACACAGAGCCACACGCACACAGAGCCACACGCACACAGAGCCACACGCACACAGAGCCACACGCACACAGAGGCACACGCACACAGAGACACACGCACACAGAGACACACGCACACAGAGACACACGCACACAGAGACACACGCACACAGAGACACACGCACACAGAGACACACGCACACAGAGACACACGCACACAGAGACACACGCACACACACACAGAGACACACACACAGAGACACACACACAGAGACACACAGAGCCACACACAGAGACACACAGAGCGAGACACACACAGAGAGAGACACACAGAGACACACACACAGAGACACACACACAGAGCCACACACACAGAGCCACACACACAGAGCCACACACACAGAGCCACACACACAGAGCCACACACACAGAGCCACACACACAGAGCCACACACAGAGCCACACACAGAGACACACACACAGAGCCACACACAGAGCCACACACAGACACACACACACAGACACACACAGACACACACAGACACACACAGACACTCACACACACACAGACACACACACACACAGAGTCACAGAGAGAGAGAGACACACACAGAGAGGGACACACACAGAGAGAGACACACACAGAGAGAGACACACACAGAGAGAGACACACACAGAGAGAGACACACACAGAGAGAGACACACACACACACACACACACACAGAGCCACACACACACACACAGCCACACACACACACAGAGCCACACACACACACACACAGAGCCACACACACACAGAGACACAGAGACACAGACACACACACACACACACACAGGGCCACACACACACACAGGGCCACACACACACACACACACAGAGCCACACACACACACAGAGACACAGAGACACAGACACACACAGGGCCACACACACACAGGGCCACACACACACACAGGGACACACACAGAGACACACACACACAGAGCCACACACACACACACACACACACACACACACAGAGCCACACACACACACACACACACACACACACAGAGCCACACACACACACACACACACACACACACACACAGTGCCACACACACACACAGAGCCACACACACACACAGAGCCACACACACACACAGAGCCACACACACACACAGAGCCACACACACACACACACAGAGCCACACACACACACACACAGAGCCACACACACACACAGAGCCACACACACACACAGAGCCACACACACACACAGAGCCACACACACACACAGAGCCACACACACACACAGAGCCACACACACACAGAGGGGGAGTGGGAGGGGGAGGCGGAGGGGAGGGCAGAGGGGAATGGGAGGGGAGGGGACAGAGGGGAGTGGGAGGGGGAGGGGGAGGCGGAGGGGAGGGGGAGGCGGAGGGCAGGGGGAGGCGGAGGGCAGGGGGCGGCGGAGGGCAGGGGGCGGCGGAGGGCAGGGGGAGGCGGAGGGCAGGGGGAGGCGGAGGGCAGGGGGAGGCGGAGGGCAGGGGGAGGCGGAGGGCAGGGGGAGGCGGAGGGGAGGGGGAGGCGGAGGGGAGGGGGAGGCGGAGGGGAGGGGGAGGCGGGGGGGAGGGGGAGGCGGAGGGGAGGGGGAGGCGGAGGGGAGGGGGAGGCGGAGGGGAGGGGGAGGCGGAGGGGAGGGGGAGGCGGAGGGGAGGTGGAGGCGGAGGGGAGGGGGAGGCGGAGGGCAGGGGGAGGCGGAGGGCAGGGGGAGGCGGAGGGCAGGGGGAGGCGGAGGGCAGGGGGAGGCGGAGGGCAGGGGGAGGCGGAGGGCAGGGGGAGGCGGAGGGCAGGGGGAGGCGGAGGGGAGGGGGAGGCGGAGGGGAGGGGGAGGCGGAAGGGAGGGGGAGGCGGAAGGGAGGGGGAGGCGGAGGGGTGGGGGAGGGGGTGGGGGAGGGGGAGGGGGAGGGGGAGGGAGTGGGAGGGGGAGGGGGAGGGGGAGGGCAGTGGGGAGTGGGAGGGGAGGGGACAGAGGGGTGTGGGGGGGAGGCAGGGAGGGGTGGAGGCGGAGCGGAGGGGGGGGCAGAGGGGGGGGGGTGGGGAGGGCGGAGGGAAGGGTAGGGAGGCAGAGGGGACAGTTAGCAATGCCTGCCATCTCCTTCCACCCCGTTCTCTTGCTGCCTCCAGAGAGCTGCTCCGCATCAAGCTGCCCAGGCTGGCTGCGATTTCACGGTGAGGCTGACCATCGGGATCAGGGAGTGGCGGCCCTCCCTCTATACCCCTGTGACGGCCCTCACTCCCTCACTCTATACCCCTGTGGCGTCCCTCACTCTATACCCCTGTGGCGTCCCTCACTCTATACCCCTGTGGCGTCCCTCACTCCCTCACTCTATACCCCTGTGGCGTCCCTCACTCCCTCACTCTATACCCCTGTGGCGTCCCTCACTCTATACCCCTGTGGCGTCCCTCACTCCCTCACTCTATACCCCTGTGGCGTCCCTCATTCCCTCACTCTATACCCCTGTGGCGTCCCTCACTCCCTCACTCCATACCCGTGGCGTCCCTCACTCCCTCACTCTATACCCCTGTGGCGTCGCTCACTCCCTCACTCTATACCCCTGTGGCGTCCCTCACTCCCTCACTCTATACCCCTGTGGCGTCCCTCACTCCCTCACTCTATACCCCTGTGGCGTCCCTCACTCCCTCACTCTATACCCCTGTGGCGTCCCTCACTCCCTCACTCTATAACCCTGTGACGGCCCTCACTCCCTCACTCTATACCCCTGTGGCGTCCCTCACTCCCTCACTCTATACCCCTGTGGCGTCCCTCACTCTATACCCCTGTGGCGGCCCTCACTCCCTCACTCTATACCCCTGTGGCGGCCCTCACTCCCTCACTCTATACCCCTGTGGTGGCCCTCACTCCCTCACTCTATACCCCTGTGGCGTCCCTCACTCCCTCACTCTATACCCCTGTGGCGTCCCTCACTCCCTCACTCTATACCCCTGTGGCGGCCCTCACTCCCTCACTCTATACCCCTGTGGCGTCCCTCACTCCCTCACTCTATACCCCTGTGGCGGCCCTCACTCCCTCACTCTATACCCCTGTGGCGGCCGCCCTCACTCCCTCACTCTATACCCCTGTGGTGGCACTCACTCCCTCACTCTATACCCCTGTGGCGGCCCTCACTCCCTCACTCTATCCCCCTGTGGTGGCCCTCACTCCCTCACTCTATACCCCTGTGGCGGCCCTCACTCCCTCACTCTATCCCCCTGTGGCGTCCCTCACTCCATACCCCTGTGGCGTCCCTCACTCCATACCCCTGTTGCGTCCCTCACTCCCTCACTCTATACCCCTGTGGCGTCCCTCACTCCCTCACTCCATACCCCTGTGGCGTCCCTCACTCTATACCCCTGTGGCGTCCCTCACTCCCTCACTCTATACCCCTGTGGCGTCCCTCACTCCATACCCCTGTGGCGTCCCTCACTCCCTCACTCTATACCCCTGTGGCGTCGCTCACTCCCTCACTCTATACCCCTGTGGCGTCCCTCACTCTATACCCCTGTGGCGTCCCTCACTCCATACCCCTGTGGCGTCCCTCACTCCCTCACTCTATACCCCTGTGGCGTCGCTCACTCCCTCACTCTATACCCCTGTGGCGTCCCTCACTCCCTCACTCTATACCCCTGTGGCGTCCCTCACTCTATACCCCTGTGGCATCCCTCACTCTATATCCCTGTGGCGTCCCTCACTCTATACCCCTGAGGCGTCCCTCACTCCCTCACTCTATACCCCTGGGGCGTCCCTCACTCCCTCACTCTATACCTCCGTGGCGTCCCTCACTCCCTCACTCTATACCCCTGTGGCGTCCCTCACTCCCTCACTCTATACCCCTGTGGCGTCCCTCACTCTATACCCCTGTGGCGTCCCTCACTCTATACCCCTGTGTCGGCCCTCACTCTATACCCCTGTGGCGGCCCTCACTCTATACCCCTGTGGCGGCCCTCACTCCCTCACTCTATACCCCTGTGGCGTCCCTCACTCCCTCACACGATACCCCTGTGGCGTCCTCACTCCCTCACTCTATACCCCTGTGGCGTCCCTCACTCCCTCCCTCTATACCCATGTGGCGTCCCTCACTCCCTCACACGATACCCCTGTGGCGTCCCTCACTCCCTCCCTCTATACCCCTGTGGCGTCCCTCACTCCCTCACACGATACCCCTGTGGCGTCCCTCACTCCCTCCCTCTATACCCCTGTGGCGTCCCTCACTCCCTCACTCTATACCCCTGTGGCGTCCCTCACTCTATACCCCTGTGGCGGCCCTCACTCCCTCACTCTATACCCCTGTGGCGGCCCTCACTCCCTCACTCTATACCCCGTGGCGTCCTCACTCCCTCACACGATACCCCTGTGGCGTCCCTCACTCCCTCACTCTATACCCCTGTGGCGTCCCTCACTCCCTCACACGATACCCCTGTGGCGTCCTCACTCCCTCACTCTATACCCCTGTGGCGTCCCTCACTCCGTCCCTCTATACCCCTGTGGCGTCCCTCACTCCCTCACACGATACCCCTGTAGCGTCCTCACTCCCTCACACGATACCCCTGTGGCGTCCCTCACTCCCTCACTCTATACCCCTGTGGCGGCCCTCACTCCTTCACTCTATACCCCTGTGGCGACCCTCACTCCCTCACACGATACCCCTGTGGCGTCCTCACTCCCTCACACGATACCCCTGTGGCGTCCCTCACTCCCTCCCTCTATACCCCTGTGGCGTCCTCACTCCCTCACACGATACCCCTGTGGCGTCCCTCACTCCCTCACTCGAGACCCCTGTGGCGTCCCTCACTCCCTCACTCTATACCCCTGTGGCGTCCCTCACTCCCTCACTCTATACCCCTGTGGCGTCCCTCACTCCCTCACTCTATACCCCTGTGGCGTTCCTCACTCCCTCACCCTATACCCCTGTGGCGTCCTCACTCCCTCACACGATACCCCTGTGGCGTCCCTCACTCCCTCACTCTATACCCCTGTGGTGGCCCTCACTCTATACCCCTGTGGCGTCCCTCACTCCCTCACTCTATACCCCTGTGGCGTCCCTCACTCCCTCACTCTATACCCCTGTGGCGTCCCTCACTCTATACCCCTGTGGCGTCCCTCACTCCCTCACTCTATACCCCTGTGGCGTCCCTCACTCTATACCCCTGTGGCGACCCTCACTCTATACCCCTGTGGCGTCCCTCACTCCCTCACTCTATCCCCCTGTGGCGGCCCTCACTCCCTCACTCTATACCCCTGTGGCGGCCCTCACTCCATACCCCTGTGGCGTCGCTCACTCCCTCACTCTATACCCCTGTGGCGTCCCTCACTCCCTCACTCTATACCCTTTTGGCGTCACTCACTCCCTCACTCTATACCCCTGTGGCGTCCCTCACTCCCTCACTCTATACCCCTGTGGCGTCCCTCACTCTATACCCCTGTGGCGGCCCTCACTCCCTCACTCTATACCCCTGTGGCGTCCCTCACTCTATACCGCTGTGGCGCCCTCACTCCCTCACTCTATACCCCTGTGGCGTCCCTCACTCCCTCACTCTATACCCCTGGGGCGTCCCTCACTCTATACCCCTGTGGCGTCCCTCACTCTATACCCCTGTGGCGTCCCTCACTCTATACCCCTGTGGTGGCCCTCACTCCCTCACTCTATACCCTTTTGGCGTCACTCACTCCCTCACTCTATACCCCTGTGGCGTCCCTCACTCCCTCACTCTATACCCTCTTGGCGTCACTCACTCCCTCACTCTATACCCCTGTGGTGGCCCTCACTCCCTCACTCTATACCCCTGTGGCGTCCCTCACTCCCTCACTCTATACCCGTGGCGGCCCTCACTCCCTCACTCTATACCCCTGTGGCGTCCCTCACTCCCTCACTCTATACCCGTGGCGTCCCTCACTCTCTCACTCTATACCCCTGTGGCGTCCCTCACTCCCTCACTCTATACCCGTGGCGGCCCTCACTCCCTCGCTCTATACCCCAGTGGCGTCCCTCACTCTATACCCCTGTGACGTCCCTCACTCCCTCACTCCATACCTGTGGCGTCCCTCACTCTATACCCCTGTGGCGGCCCTCACTCCCTCACTCTATACCCCTGTGGCGTCCCTCACTCCCTCACTCTATACCCATGTGGCGTCCCTCACTCCCTCACTCTATACCCCTGTGGTGTCCCTCACTCCATACCCCTGTGGCGTCGCTCACTCCCTCACTCTATACCCCTTTGGCGTCACTCACTCCCTCACTCTATACCCATGTGGCGTCCCTCACTCCCTCACTCTATACCCCTGTGGCGTCCCTCACTCTATACCCCTGTGGCATCCCTCACTCCCTCACTCTATACCCCTGTGGCGTCCCTCACTCTATACCCCTGTGGCGTCCCTCACTCTATACCCCTGTGGCGTCCCTCACTCTATACCCCTGTGGCGTCCCTCACTCCATACCCCTGTGGCGTCCCTCACTCTATACCCCTGTGGCATCCCTCACTCCCTCACTCTATACCCCTGTGGCGTCCCTCACTCCCTCACCCTATACCCCTGTGGCGTCCCTCACTCCCTCACTCTATACCCCTGTGGCGTCCCTCACTCCCTCACCCTATACCCCTGTGGCGGCCCTCACTCCCTCACTCTATACCCCTGTGGCGTCCCTCACTCCCTCCCTCTATACCCCTGTGGTGTCCCTTACTCCCTCACTCTATACCCCTGTGGCGTCCCTCACTCTATACCCCTGTGGCGTCCCTCACTCTATACCCCTGTGGCGTCCCTCACTCCCTCACTCTATACCCCTGTGGTGGCCCTCACTCCCTCACTCTATACCCCTGTGGCGTCCCTCACTCCCTCACTCTATACCCCTGTGGCGTCCCTCACTCCCTCACTCTATACCCCCGTGGCGTCCCTCACTCTCTCACTATACCCCTGTGGCGGCCCTCACTCCCTCACTCTATACCCCTGTGGTGGCCCTCACTCCCTCACTCTATACCACTGTCGCGTCCCTCACTCCCTCACTCTATACCCCTGTGGCGTCCCTCACTCCCTCACTCTATACCCCTGTGGCGTCCCTCACTCCCTCACTCTATACCCCTGTGGCGTCCCTCACTCTCTCACTATACCCCTGTGGCGGCACCTCACTCCCTCACTCTATACCCCTGTGGCGGCCCTCACTCCCTCACTCTATACCCCTGTGGTGGCCCTCACTCCCTCACTCTATACCCCTGTGGCGTCCCTCACTCTATACCCCTGTGGCATCCCTCACTCTATATCCCTGTGGCGTCCCTCACTCTATACCCCTGAGGCGTCCCTCACTCCCTCACTCTATACCCCTGGGGCGTCCCTCACTCCCTCACTCTATACCTCCGTGGCGTCCCTCACTCCCTCACTCTATACCCCTGTGGCGTCCCTCACTCCCTCACTCTATACCCCTGTGGCGTCCCTCACTCTATACCCCTGTGTCGGCCCTCACTCTATACCCCTGTGGCGTCCCTCACTCCCTCACTCTATACCCCTGTGGCGTCCCTCACTCTATACCCATGTGTCGGCCCTCACTCTATACCCCTGTGGCGGCCCTCACTCTATACCCCTGTGGCGGCCCTCACTCCCTCACTCTATACCCCTGTGGCGTCCCTCACTCCCTCACACGATACCCCTGTGGCGTCCTCACTCCCTCACTCTATACCCCTGTGGCGTCCCTCACTCCCTCCCTCTATACCCATGTGGCGTCCCTCACTCCCTCACACGATACCCCTGTGGCGTCCCTCACTCCCTCCCTCTATACCCCTGTGGCGTCCCTCACTCCCTCACACGATACCACTGTGGCGTCCCTCACTCCCTCCCTCTATACCCCTGTGGCGTCCCTCACTCCCTCACTCTATACCCCTGTGGCGTCCCTCACTCCCTCACTCTATACCCCTGTGGCGGCCCTCACTCCCTCACTCTATACCCCTGTGGCGGCCCTCACTCCCTCACTCTATACCCCTGTGGCGTCCTCACTCCCTCACACGATACCCCTGTGGCGTCCCTCACTCCCTCACTCTATACCCCTGTGGCGTCCCTCACTCCCTCACACGATACCCCTGTGGCGTCCTCACTCCCTCACTCTATACCCCTGTGGCGTCCCTCACTCCCTCCCTCTATACCCCTGTGGCGTCCCTCACTCCCTCACACGATACCCCTGTAGCGTCCTCACTCCCTCACACGATACCCCTGTGGCGTCCCTCACTCCCTCACTCTATACCCCTGTGGCGGCCCTCACTCCTTCACTCTATACCCCTGTGGCGTCCCTCACTCCCTCACACGATACCCCTGTGGCGTCCTCACTCCCTCACACGATACCCCTGTGGCGTCCCTCACTCCCTCCCTCTATACCCCTGTGGCGTCCTCACTCCCTCACACGATACCCCTGTGGCGTCCCTCACTCCCTCACTCTATACCCCTGTGGCGTCCCTCACTCCCTCACTCTATACCCCTGTGGCGTCCCTCACTCCCTCACTCTATACCCCTGTGGCGTCCCTCACTCCCTCACTCTATACCCCTGTGGCGTTCCTCACTCCCTCACCCTATACCCCTGTGGCGTCCTCACTCCCTCACACGATACCCCTGTGGCGTCCCTCACTCCCTCACTCTATACCCCTGTGGTGGCCCTCACTCTATACCCCTGTGGCGTCCCTCACTCCCTCACTCTATACCCCGGTGGCGTCCCTCACTCCCTCACTCTATACCCCTGTGGCGTCCCTCACTCTATACCCCTGTGGCGTCCCTCACTCCCTCACTCTAGACCCCTGTGGCGTCCCTCACTCTATACCCCTGTGGCGTCCCTCACTCTATACCCCTGTGGCGTCCCTCACTCCCTCACTCCATCCCCCTGTGGCGGCCCTCACTCCCTCACTCTATACCCCTGTGGCGGCCCTCACTCCATACCCCTGTGGCGTCGCTCACTCCCTCACTCTATACCCCTGTGGCGTCCCTCACTCCCTCACTCTATACCCGTGGCGTCCCTCACTCCCTCACTCTATACCCCAGTGGCGTCCCTCACTCTATACCCCTGTGGCGTCCCTCACTCCCTCACTCTATACCCTTTTGGCGTCACTCACTCCCTCACTCTATACCCCTGTGGCGTCCCTCACTCCCTCACTCTATACCCCTGTGGCGGCCCTCACTCCCTCACTCTATACCCCTGTGGCGTCCCTCACTCTATACCGCTGTGGCGTCCCTCACTCCCTCACTCTATACCCCTGTGGCGTCCCTCACTCCCTCACTCTATACCCCTGGGGCGTCCCTCACTCTATACCCCTGTGGCGTCCCTCACTCTATACCCCTGTGGCGTCCCTCACTCTATACCCCTGTGGTGGCCCTCACTCCCTCACTCTATACCCTTTTGGCGTCACTCACTCCCTCACTCTATACCCCTGTGGCGTCCCTCACTCCCTCACTCTATACCCTCTCGGCGTCACTCACTCCCTCACTCTATACCCCTGTGGTGGCCCTCACTCCCTCACTCTATACCCCTGTGGCGTCCCTCACTCCCTCACTCTATACCCGTGGCGGCCCTCACTCCCTCACTCTATACCCCTGTAGCGTCCCTCACTCCCTCACTCTATACCCGTGGCGTCCCTCACTCTCTCACTCTATACCCCTGTGGCGTCCCTCACTCCCTCACTCTATACCCGTGGCGGCCCTCACTCCCTCGCTCTATACCCCAGTGGCGTCCCTCACTCTATACCCCTGTGACGTCCCTCACTCCCTCACTCCATACCTGTGGCGTCCCTCACTCTATACCCCTGTGGCGGCCCTCACTCCCTCACTCTATACCCCTGTGGCGTCCCTCACTCCCTCACTCTATACCCATGTGGCGTCCCTCACTCCCTCACTCTATACCCCTGTGGTGTCCCTCACTCCATACCCCTGTGGCGTCGCTCACTCCCTCACTCTATACCCCTTTGGCGTCACTCACTCCCTCACTCTATACCCCTGTGGCGTCCCTCACTCCCTCACTCTATACCCCTGTGGCGTCCCTCACTCTATACCCCTGTGGCATCCCTCACTCCCTCACTCTATACCCCTGTGGCGTCCCTCACTCTATACCCCTGTGGCGTCCCTCACTCTATACCCCTGTGGCGTCCCTCACTCTATACCCCTGTGGCGTCCCTCACTCCATACCCCTGTGGCGTCCCTCACTCTATACCCCTGTGGCATCCCTCACTCCCTCACTCTATACCCCTGTGGCGTCCCTCACTCCCTCACCCTATACCCCTGTGTCGTCCCTCACTCCCTCACTCTATACCCCTGTGGCGTCCCTCACTCCCTCACCCTATACCCCTGTGGCGGCCCTCACTCCCTCACTCTATACCCCTGTGGCGTCCCTCACTCCCTCCCTCTATACCCCTGTGGTGTCCCTTACTCCCTCACTCTATACCCCTGTGGCGTCCCTCACTCTATACCCCTGTGGCGTCCCTCACTCTATACCCCTGTGGCGGCCCTCACTCCCTCACTCTATACCCCTGTGGTGGCCCTTTCTCCCTCACTCTATACCCCTGAGGCGTCCCTCACTCCCTCACTCTATACCCCTGTGGCGTCCCTCACTCCCTCACTCGAAACCCCCGTGGCGTCCCTCACTCTCTCACTATACCCCTGTGGCGGCCCTCACTCCCTCACTCTATACCCCTGTGGTGGCCCTCACTCCCTCACTCTATACCCCTGTGGCGTCCCTCACTCCCTCACTCTATACCCCTGTGGCGTCCCTCACTCTCTCACTATACCCCTGTGGCGGCACCTCACTCCCTCACTCTATACCCCTGTGGCGGCCCTCACTCCCTCACTCTATACCCCTGTGGTGGCCCTCACTCCCTCACTCTATACCCCTGTGGCGTCCCTCACTCTATACCCCTGTGGCATCCCTCACTCTATATCCCTGTGGCGTCCCTCACTCTATACCCCCGAGGCGTCCCTCACTCCCTCACTCTATACCCCTGGGGCGTCCCTCACTCCCTCACTCTATACCTCCGTGGCGTCCCTCACTCCCTCACTCTATACCCCTGTGGCGTCCCTCACTCCCTCACTCTATACCCCTGTGGCGTCCCTCACTCTATACCCCTGTGTCGGCCCTCACTCTATACCCCTGTGGCGTCCCTCACTCCCTCACTCTATACCC
This sequence comes from Scyliorhinus torazame, assembly GCF_047496885.1. Classification (NCBI taxonomy): domain Eukaryota; kingdom Metazoa; phylum Chordata; class Chondrichthyes; order Carcharhiniformes; family Scyliorhinidae; genus Scyliorhinus; species Scyliorhinus torazame. Next base: position 13,954,052 of record NC_092730.1, on the reverse strand, counting down.
CTGTGGCGTCCCTCACTCTATACCCCTGTGTCGGCCCTCACTCTATACCCCTGTGGCGGCCCTCACTCTATACCCCTGTGGCGGCCCTCACTCTATACCCCTGTGGCGGCCCTCACTCCCTCACTCTATACCCCTGTGGCGTCCCTCACTCCCTCACACGATACCCCTGTGGCGTCCTCACTCCCTCACTCTATACCCCTGTGGCGTCCCTCACTCCCTCCCTCTATACCCATGTGGCGTCCCTCACTCCCTCACACGATACCCCTGTGGCGTCCCTCACTCCCTCCCTCTATACCCCTGTGGCGTCCCTCACTCCCTCACACGATACCCCTGTGGCGTCCCTCACTCCCTCACTCTATACCCCTGTGGCGTCCCTCACTCCCTCCCTCTATACCCCTGTGGCGTCCCTCACTCCCTCACACGATACCCCTGTAGCGTCCTCACTCCCTCACACGATACCCCTGTGGCGTCCCTCACTCCCTCACTCTATACCCCTGTGGCGGCCCTCACTCCTTCACTCTATACCCCTGTGGCGTCCCTCACTCCCTCACACGATACCCCTGTGGCGTCCTCACTCCCTCACACGATACCCCTGTGGCGTCCCTCACTCCCTCCCTCTATACCCCTGTGGCGTCCTCACTCCCTCACACGATACCCCTGTGGCGTCCCTCACTCCCTCACTCTATACCCCTGTGGCGTCCCTCACTCCCTCACTCTATACCCCTGTGGCGTCCCTCACTCCCTCACTCTATACCCCTGTGGCGTCCCTCACTCCCTCACTCTATACCCCTGTGGCGTTCCTCACTCCCTCACCCTATACCCCTGTGGCGTCCTCACTCCCTCACACGATACCCCTGTGGCGTCCCTCACTCCCTCACTCTATACCCCTGTGGTGGCCCTCACTCTATACCCCTGTGGCGTCCCTCACTCCCTCACTCTATACCCCTGTGGCGTCCCTCACTCCCTCACTCTGTACCCCTGTGGCGTCCCTCACTCTATACCCCTGTGGCGTCCCTCACTCCCTCACTCTATACCCCTGTGGCGTCCCTCACTCTATACCCCTGTGGCATCCCTCACTCTATACCCCTGTGGCGTCCCTCACTCCCTCACTCTATCCCCCTGTGGCGGCCCTCACTCCCTCACTCTATACCCCTGTGGCGGCCCTCACTCCATACCCCTGTGGCGTCGCTCACTCCCTCACTCTATACCCCTGTGGCGTCCCTCACTCCCTCACTCTATACCCGTGGCGTCCCTCACTCCCTCACTCTATACCCCAGTGGCGTCCCTCACTCTATACCCCTGTGGCGTCCCTCACTCCCTCACTCTATACCCTTTTGGCGTCACTCACTCCCTCACTCTATACCCCTGTAGCGTCCCTCACTCCCTCACTCTATACCCCTGTGGCGTCCCTCACTCTATACCCCTGTGGCGGCCCTCACTCCCTCACTCTATACCCCTGTGGCGTCCCTCACTCTATACCGCTGTGGCGTCCCTCACTCCCTCACTCTATACCCCTGTGGCGTCCCTCACTCCCTCACTCTATACCCCTGGGGCGTCCCTCACTCTATACCCCTGTGGCGTCCCTCACTCTATACCCCTGTGGCGTCCCTCACTCTATACCCCTGTGGTGGCCCTCACTCCCTCACTCTATACCCTTTTGGCGTCACTCACTCCCTCACTCTATACCCCTGTGGCGTCCCTCACTCCCTCACTCTATACCCTCTTGGCGTCACTCACTCCCTCACTCTATACCCCTGTGGTGGCCCTCACTCCCTCACTCTATACCCCTGTGGCGTCCCTCACTCCCTCACTCTATACCCGTGGCGGCCCTCACTCCCTCACTCTATACCCCTGTGGCGTCCCTCACTCCCTCACTCTATACCCGTGGCGTCCCTCACTCTCTCACTCTATACCCCTGTGGCGTCCCTCACTCCCTCACTCTATACCCGTGGCGGCCCTCACTCCCTCACTCTATACCCCAGTGGCGTCCCTCACTCTATACCCCTGTGACGTCCCTCACTCCCTCACTCCATACCTGTGGCGTCCCTCACTCTATACCCCTGTGGCGGCCCTCACTCCCTCACTCTATACCCCTGTGGCGTCCCTCACTCCCTCACTCTATACCCCTGTGGCGTCCCTCACTCCCTCACTCTATACCCCTGTGGTGTCCCTCACTCCATACCCCTGTGGCGTCGCTCACTCCCTCACTCTATACCCCTTTGGCGTCACTCACTCCCTCACTCTATACCCCTGTGGCGTCCCTCACTCCCTCACTCTATACCCCTGTGGCGTCCCTCACTCTATACCCCTGTGGCATCCCTCACTCCCTCACTCTATACCCCTGTGGCGTCCCTCACTCTATACCCCTGTGGCGTCCCTCACTCTATACCCCTGTGGCGTCCCTCACTCTATACCCCTGTGGCGTCCCTCACTCCATACCCCTGTGGCGTCCCTCACTCTATACCCCTGTGGCATCCCTCACTCCCTCACTCTATACCCCTGTGGCGTCCCTCACTCCCTCACCCTATACCCCTGTGTCGTCCCTCACTCCCTCACTCTATACCCCTGTGGCGTCCCTCACTCCCTCACCCTATACCCCTGTGGCGGCCCTCACTCCCTCACTCTATACCCCTGTGGCGTCCCTCACTCCCTCCCTCTATACCCCTGTGGTGTCCCTTACTCCCTCACTCTATACCCCTGTGGCGTCCCTCACTCTATACCCCTGTGGCGTCCCTCACTCTATACCCCTGTGGCGGCCCTCACTCCCTCACTCTATACCCCTGTGGTGGCCCTCACTCCCTCACTCTATACCCCTGTGGCGTCCCTCACTCCCTCACTCTATACCCCTGTGGCGTCCCTCACTCCCTCACTCTATACCCCCGTGGCGTCCCTCACTCTCTCACTATACCCCTGTGGCGGCCCTCACTCCCTCACTCTATACCCCCGTGGCGTCCCTCACTCTCTCACTATACCCCTGTGGCGGCCCTCACTCCCTCACTCTATACCCCAGTGGCGGCCCTCACTCCCTCACTCTATACCCCTGTGGCGTCCCTCACTCCCTCACTCTATACCCCTGTGGCGTCCCTCACTCCCTCACTCTATACCCGTGGCGGCCCTCACTCCCTCACTCTATACCCCAGTGGCGTCCCTCACTCTATACCCCTGTGACGTCCCTCACTCCCTCACTCCATACCTGTGGCGTCCCTCACTCTATACCCCTGTGGCGGCCCTCACTCCCTCACTCTATACCCCTGTGGCGTCCCTCACTCCCTCACTCTATACCCCTGTGGCGTCCCTCACTCCCTCACTCTATACCCCTGTGGTGTCCCTCACTCCATACCCCTGTGGCGTCGCTCACTCCCTCACTCTATACCCCTTTGGCGTCACTCACTCCCTCACTCTATACCCCTGTGGCGTCCCTCACTCCCTCACTCTATACCCCTGTGGCGTCCCTCACTCTATACCCCTGTGGCATCCCTCACTCCCTCACTCTATACCCCTGTGGCGTCCCTCACTCTATACCCCTGTGGCGTCCCTCACTCTATACCCCTGTGGCATCCCTCACTCCCTCACTCTATACCCCTGTGGCGTCCCTCACTCCCTCACCCTATACCCCTGAGGCGTCCCTCACTCCCTCACTCTATACCCCTGTGGCGACCCTCACTCCCTCACCCTATACCCCTGTGGCGGCCCTCACTCCCTCACTCTATACCCCTGTGGCGTCCCTCACTCCCTCCCTCTATACCCCTGTGGCGTTCCTCACTCCCTCACCCTATACCCCTGTGGCGTCCTCACTCCCTCACACGATACCCCTGTGGCGTCCCTCACTCCCTCACTCTATACCCCTGTGGTGGCCCTCACTCTATACCCCTGTGGCGTCCCTCACTCCCTCACTCTATACCCCTGTGGCGTCCCTCACTCCCTCACTCTGTACCCCTGTGGCGTCCCTCACTCTATACCCCTGTGGCGTCCCTCACTCCCTCACTCTATACCCCTGTGGCGTCCCTCACTCTATACCCCTGTGGCATCCCTCACTCTATACCCCTGTGGCGTCCCTCACTCCCTCACTCTATCCCCCTGTGGCGGCCCTCACTCCCTCACTCTATACCCCTGTGGCGGCCCTCACTCCATACCCCTGTGGCGTCGCTCACTCCCTCACTCTATACCCCTGTGGCGTCCCTCACTCCCTCACTCTATACCCGTGGCGTCCCTCACTCCCTCACTCTATACCCCAGTGGCGTCCCTCACTCTATACCCCTGTGGCGTCCCTCACTCCCTCACTCTATACCCTTTTGGCGTCACTCACTCCCTCACTCTATACCCCTGTAGCGTCCCTCACTCCCTCACTCTATACCCCTGTGGCGTCCCTCACTCTATACCCCTGTGGCGGCCCTCACTCCCTCACTCTATACCCCTGTGGCGTCCCTCACTCTATACCGCTGTGGCGTCCCTCACTCCCTCACTCTATACCCCTGTGGCGTCCCTCACTCCCTCACTCTATACCCCTGGGGCGTCCCTCACTCTATACCCCTGTGGCGTCCCTCACTCTATACCCCTGTGGCGTCCCTCACTCTATACCCCTGTGGTGGCCCTCACTCCCTCACTCTATACCCTTTTGGCGTCACTCACTCCCTCACTCTATACCCCTGTGGCGTCCCTCACTCCCTCACTCTATACCCTCTTGGCGTCACTCACTCCCTCACTCTATACCCCTGTGGTGGCCCTCACTCCCTCACTCTATACCCCTGTGGCGTCCCTCACTCCCTCACTCTATACCCGTGGCGGCCCTCACTCCCTCACTCTATACCCCTGTGGCGTCCCTCACTCCCTCACTCTATACCCGTGGCGTCCCTCACTCTCTCACTCTATACCCCTGTGGCGTCCCTCACTCCCTCACTCTATACCCGTGGCGGCCCTCACTCCCTCACTCTATACCCCAGTGGCGTCCCTCACTCTATACCCCTGTGACGTCCCTCACTCCCTCACTCCATACCTGTGGCGTCCCTCACTCTATACCCCTGTGGCGGCCCTCACTCCCTCACTCTATACCCCTGTGGCGTCCCTCACTCCCTCACTCTATACCCCTGTGGCGTCCCTCACTCCCTCACTCTATACCCCTGTGGTGTCCCTCACTCCATACCCCTGTGGCGTCGCTCACTCCCTCACTCTATACCCCTTTGGCGTCACTCACTCCCTCACTCTATACCCCTGTGGCGTCCCTCACTCCCTCACTCTATACCCCTGTGGCGTCCCTCACTCTATACCCCTGTGGCATCCCTCACTCCCTCACTCTATACCCCTGTGGCGTCCCTCACTCTATACCCCTGTGGCGTCCCTCACTCTATACCCCTGTGGCGTCCCTCACTCTATACCCCTGTGGCGTCCCTCACTCCATACCCCTGTGGCGTCCCTCACTCTATACCCCTGTGGCATCCCTCACTCCCTCACTCTATACCCCTGTGGCGTCCCTCACTCCCTCACCCTATACCCCTGTGTCGTCCCTCACTCCCTCACTCTATACCCCTGTGGCGTCCCTCACTCCCTCACCCTATACCCCTGTGGCGGCCCTCACTCCCTCACTCTATACCCCTGTGGCGTCCCTCACTCCCTCCCTCTATACCCCTGTGGTGTCCCTTACTCCCTCACTCTATACCCCTGTGGCGTCCCTCACTCTATACCCCTGTGGCGTCCCTCACTCTATACCCCTGTGGCGGCCCTCACTCCCTCACTCTATACCCCTGTGGTGGCCCTCACTCCCTCACTCTATACCCCTGTGGCGTCCCTCACTCCCTCACTCTATACCCCTGTGGCGTCCCTCACTCCCTCACTCTATACCCCCGTGGCGTCCCTCACTCTCTCACTATACCCCTGTGGCGGCCCTCACTCCCTCACTCTATACCCCCGTGGCGTCCCTCACTCTCTCACTATACCCCTGTGGCGGCCCTCACTCCCTCACTCTATACCCCAGTGGCGGCCCTCACTCCCTCACTCTATACCCCTGTGGCGTCCCTCACTCCCTCACTCTATACCCCTGTGGCGTCCCTCACTCCCTCACTCTATACCCCTGTGGTGTCCCTCACTCCATACCCCTGTGGCGTCGCTCACTCCCTCACTCTATACCCCTTTGGCGTCACTCACTCCCTCACTCTATACCCCTGTGGCGTCCCTCACTCCCTCACTCTATACCCCTGTGGCGTCCCTCACTCTCTCACTATACCCCTGTGGCGGCACCTCACTCCCTCACTCTATACCCCTGTGGCGGCCCTCACTCCCTCACTCTATACCCCTGTGGTGGCCCTCACTCCCTCACTCTATACCCCTGTGGCGTCCCTCACTCTATACCCCTGTGGCATCCCTCACTCTATATCCCTGTGGCGTCCCTCACTCTATACCCCCGAGGCGTCCCTCACTCCCTCACTCTATACCTCCGTGGCGTCCCTCACTCCCTCACTCTATACCCCTGTGGCGTCCCTCACTCCCTCACTCTATACCCCTGTGGCGTCCCTCACTCTATACCCCTGTGTCGGCCCTCACTCTATACCCCTGTGGCGTCCCTCACTCCCTCACTCTATACCCCTGTGGCGTCCCTCACTCTATACCCCTGTGTCGGCCCTCACTCTATACCCCTGTGGCGGCCCTCACTCTATACCCCTGTGGCGGCCCTCACTCCCTCACTCTATACCCCTGTGGCGTCCCTCACTCCCTCACACGATACCCCTGTGGCGTCCTCACTCCCTCACTCTATACCCCTGTGGCGTCCCTCACTCCCTCCCTCTATACCCATGTGGCGTCCCTCACTCCCTCACACGATACCCCTGTGGCGTCCCTCACTCCCTCCCTCTATACCCCTGTGGCGTCCCTCACTCCCTCACACGATACCCCTGTGGCGTCCCTCACTCCCTCCCTCTATACCCCTGTGGCGTCCCTCACTCTATACCCCTGTGGCGTCCCTCACTCCCTCACTCTATCCCCCTGTGGCGGCCCTCACTCCCTCACTCTATACCCCTGTGGCGGCCCTCACTCCATACCCCTGTGGCGTCGCTCACTCCCTCACTCTATACCCCTGTGGCGTCCCTCACTCTATTCCCGTGGCGTCCCTCACTCCCTCACTCTATACCCCAGTGGCGTCCCTCACTCTATACCCCTGTGGCGTCCCTCACTCCCTCACTCTATACCATTTTGGCGTCACTCACTCCCTCACTCTATACCCCTGTGGCGTCCCTCACTCCCTCACTCTATACCCCTGTGGCGTCCCTCACTCTATACCCCTGTGGCGGCCCTCACTCTATACCCCTGTGGCGTCGCTCACTCTATACCCCTGTGGCGTCCCTCACTCCCTCACTCTATACCCCTGTGGCGTCCCACACTCCCTCACTCTATACCCCTGGGGCGTCCCTCACTCTATACCCCTGTGGCGTCCCTCACTCTATACCCCTGTGGCGTCCCTCACTCTATACCCCTGTGGTGGCCCTCACTCCCTCACTCTATACCCTTTTGGCGTCACTCACTCCCTCACTCTATACCCCTGTGGCGTCCCTCACTCCCTCACTCTATACCCTCTTGGCGTCACTCACTCCCTCACTCTATACCCCTGTGGTGGCCCTCACTCCCTCACTCTATACCCCTGTGGCGTCCCTCACTCCCTCACTCTATACCCGTGGCGGCCCTCACTCCCTCACTCTATACCCCTGTGGCGTCCCTCACTCCCTCACTCTATACCCGTGGCGTCCCTCACTCTCTCACTCTATACCCCTGTGGCGTCCCTCACTCCCTCACTCTATACCCGTGGCGGCCCTCACTCCCTCACTCTATACCCCAGTGGCGTCCCTCACTCTATACCCCTGTGACGTCCCTCACTCCCTCACTCCATACCTGTGGCGTCCCTCACTCTATACCCCTGTGGCGGCCCTCACTCCCTCACTCTATACCCCTGTGGCGTCCCTCACTCCCTCACTCTATACCCCTGTGGCGTCCCTCACTCCCTCACTCTATACCCCTGTGGTGTCCCTCACTCCATACCCCTGTGGCGTCGCTCACTCCCTCACTCTATACCCCTTTGGCGTCACTCACTCCCTCACTCTATACCCCTGTGGCGTCCCTCACTCCCTCAGTCTATACCCCTGTGGCGTCCCTCACTCTATACCCCTGTGGCATCCCTCACTCCCTCACTCTATACCCCTGTGGCGTCCCTCACTCTATACCCCTGTGGCGTCCCTCACTCTATACCCCTGTGGCATCCCTCACTCCCTCACTCTATACCCCTGTGGCGTCCCTCACTCCCTCACCCTATACCCCTGAGGCGTCCCTCACTCCCTCACTCTATACCCCTGTGGCGACCCTCACTCCCTCACCCTATACCCCTGTGGCGGCCCTCACTCCCTCACTCTATACCCCTGTGGCGTCCCTCACTCCCTCCCTCTATACCCCTGTGGCGTTCCTCACTCCCTCACCCTATACCCCTGTGGCGTCCTCACTCCCTCACACGATACCCCTGTGGCGTCCCTCACTCCCTCACTCTATACCCCTGTGGTGGCCCTCACTCTATACCCCTGTGGCGTCCCTCACTCCCTCACTCTATACCCCTGTGGCGTCCCTCACTCCCTCACTCTGTACCCCTGTGGCGTCCCTCACTCTATACCCCTGTGGCGTCCCTCACTCCCTCACTCTATACCCCTGTGGCGTCCCTCACTCTATACCCCTGTGGCATCCCTCACTCTATACCCCTGTGGCGTCCCTCACTCCCTCACTCTATCCCCCTGTGGCGGCCCTCACTCCCTCACTCTATACCCCTGTGGCGGCCCTCACTCCATACCCCTGTGGCGTCGCTCACTCCCTCACTCTATACCCCTGTGGCGTCCCTCACTCCCTCACTCTATACCCGTGGCGTCCCTCACTCCCTCACTCTATACCCCAGTGGCGTCCCTCACTCTATACCCCTGTGGCGTCCCTCACTCCCTCACTCTATACCCTTTTGGCGTCACTCACTCCCTCACTCTATACCCCTGTAGCGTCCCTCACTCCCTCACTCTATACCCCTGTGGCGTCCCTCACTCTATACCCCTGTGGCGGCCCTCACTCCCTCACTCTATACCCCTGTGGCGTCCCTCACTCTATACCGCTGTGGCGTCCCTCACTCCCTCACTCTATACCCCTGTGGCGTCCCTCACTCCCTCACTCTATACCCCTGGGGCGTCCCTCACTCTATACCCCTGTGGCGTCCCTCACTCTATACCCCTGTGGCGTCCCTCACTCTATACCCCTGTGGTGGCCCTCACTCCCTCACTCTATACCCTTTTGGCGTCACTCACTCCCTCACTCTATACCCCTGTGGCGTCCCTCACTCCCTCACTCTATACCCTCTTGGCGTCACTCACTCCCTCACTCTATACCCCTGTGGTGGCCCTCACTCCCTCACTCTATACCCCTGTGGCGTCCCTCACTCCCTCACTCTATACCCCTGTGGCGTTCCTCACTCCCTCACCCTATACCCCTGTGGCGTCCTCACTCCCTCACACGATACCCCTGTGGCGGCCCTCACTCCCTCACTCTATACCCCTGTGGCGTCCCTCACTCCCTCACTCTATACCCGTGGCGTCCCTCACTCTCTCACTCTATACCCCTGTGGCGTCCCTCACTCCCTCACTCTATACCCGTGGCGGCCCTCACTCCCTCACTCTATACCCCAGTGGCGTCCCTCACTCTATACCCCTGTGACGTCCCTCACTCCCTCACTCCATACCTGTGGCGTCCCTCACTCTATACCCCTGTGGCGGCCCTCACTCCCTCACTCTATACCCCTGTGGCGTCCCTCACTCCCTCACTCTATACCCCTGTGGCGTCCCTCACTCCCTCACTCTATACCCCTGTGGTGTCCCTCACTCCATACCCCTGTGGCGTCGCTCACTCCCTCACTCTATACCCCTTTGGCGTCACTCACTCCCTCACTCTATACCCCTGTGGCGTCCCTCACTCCCTCACTCTATACCCCTGTGGCGTCCCTCACTCTATACCCCTGTGGCATCCCTCACTCCCTCACTCTATACCCCTGTGGCGTCCCTCACTCTATACCCCTGTGGCGTCCCTCACTCTATACCCCTGTGGCGTCCCTCACTCTATACCCCTGTGGCGTCCCTCACTCCATACCCCTGTGGCGTCCCTCACTCTATACCCCTGTGGCATCCCTCACTCCCTCACTCTATACCCCTGTGGCGTCCCTCACTCCCTCACCCTATACCCCTGTGTCGTCCCTCACTCCCTCACTCTATACCCCTGTGGCGTCCCTCACTCCCTCACCCTATACCCCTGTGGCGGCCCTCACTCCCTCACTCTATACCCCTGTGGCGTCCCTCACTCCCTCCCTCTATACCCCTGTGGTGTCCCTTACTCCCTCACTCTATACCCCTGTGGCGTCCCTCACTCTATACCCCTGTGGCGTCCCTCACTCTATACCCCTGTGGCGGCCCTCACTCCCTCACTCTATACCCCTGTGGTGGCCCTCACTCCCTCACTCTATACCCCTGTGGCGTCCCTCACTCCCTCACTCTATACCCCTGTGGCGTCCCTCACTCCCTCACTCTATACCCCCGTGGCGTCCCTCACTCTCTCACTATACCCCTGTGGCGGCCCTCACTCCCTCACTCTATACCCCCGTGGCGTCCCTCACTCTCTCACTATACCCCTGTGGCGGCCCTCACTCCCTCACTCTATACCCCAGTGGCGGCCCTCACTCCCTCACTCTATACCCCTGTGGCGTCCCTCACTCCCTCACTCTATACCCCTGTGGCGTCCCTCACTCCCTCACTCTATACCCCTGTGGTGTCCCTCACTCCATACCCCTGTGGCGTCGCTCACTCCCTCACTCTATACCCCTTTGGCGTCATTCACTCCCTCACTCTATACCCCTGTGGCGTCCCTCACTCCCTCACTCTATACCCCTGTGGCGTCCCTCACTCTCTCACTATACCCCTGTGGCGGCACCTCACTCCCTCACTCTATACCCCTGTGGCGGCCCTCACTCCCTCACTCTATACCCCTGTGGTGGCCCTCACTCCCTCACTCTATACCCCTGTGGCGTCCCTCACTCTATACCCCTGTGGCATCCCTCACTCTATATCCCTGTGGCGTCCCTCACTCTATACCCCCGAGGCGTCCCTCACTCCCTCACTCTATACCTCCGTGGCGTCCCTCACTCCCTCACTCTATACCCCTGTGGCGTCCCTCACTCCCTCACTCTATACCCCTGTGGCGTCCCTCACTCTATACCCCTGTGTCGGCCCTCACTCTATACCCCTGTGGCGTCCCTCACTCCCTCACTCTATACCCCTGTGGCGTCCCTCACTCTATACCCCTGTGTCGGCCCTCACTCTATACCCCTGTGGCGGCCCTCACTCTATACCCCTGTGGCGGCCCTCACTCCCTCACTCTATACCCCTGTGGCGTCCCTCACTCCCTCACACGATACCCCTGTGGCGTCCTCACTCCCTCACTCTATACCCCTGTGGCGTCCCTCACTCCCTCCCTCTATACCCATGTGGCGTCCCTCACTCCCTCACACGATACCCCTGTGGCGTCCCTCACTCCCTCCCTCTATACCCCTGTGGCGTCCCTCACTCCCTCACACGATACCCCTGTGGCGTCCCTCACTCCCTCCCTCTATACCCCTGTGGCGTCCCTCACTCCCTCACTCTATACCCCTGTGGCGTCCCTCACTCCCTCACTCTATACCCCTGTGGCGGCCCTCACTCCCTCACTCTATACCCCTGTGGCGGCCCTCACTCCCTCACTCTATACCCCTGTGGCGTCCTCACTCCCTCACACGATACCCCTGTGGCGTCCCTCACTCCCTCACTCTATACCCCTGTGGCGTCCCTCACTCCCTCACACGATACCCCTGTGGCGTCCTCACTCCCTCACTCTATACCCCTGTGGCGTCCCTCACTCCCTCCCTCTATACCCCTGTGGCGTCCCTCACTCCCTCACACGATACCCCTGTAGCGTCCTCACTCCCTCACACGATACCCCTGTGGCGTCCCTCACTCCCTCACTCTATACCCCTGTGGCGGCCCTCACTCCTTCACTCTATACCCCTGTGGCGTCCCTCACTCCCTCACACGATACCCCTGTGGCGTCCTCACTCCCTCACACGATACCCCTGTGGCGTCCCTCACTCCCTCCCTCTATACCCCTGTGGCGTCCTCACTCCCTCACACGATACCCCTGTGGCGTCCCTCACTCCCTCACTCTATACCCCTGTGGCGTCCCTCACTCCCTCACTCTATACCCCTGTGGCGTCCCTCACTCCCTCACTCTATACCCCTGTGGCGTCCCTCACTCCCTCACTCTATACCCCTGTGGCGTCCCTCACTCCCTCACTCTATACCCCTGTGGCGTTCCTCACTCCCTCACCCTATACCCCTGTGGCGTCCTCACTCCCTCACACGATACCCCTGTGGCGTCCCTCACTCCCTCACTCTATACCCCTGTGGTGGCCCTCACTCTATACCCCTGTGGCGTCCCTCACTCCCTCACTCTATACCCCTGTGGCGTCCCTCACTCCCTCACTCTATACCCCTGTGGCGTCCCTCACTCTATACCCCTGTGGCGTCCCTCACTCCCTCACTCTATACCCCTGTGGCGTCCCTCACTCTATACCCCTGTGGCATCCCTCACTCTATACCCCTGTGGCGTCCCTCACTCCCTCACTCTATCCCCCTGTGGCGGCCCTCACTCCCTCACTCTATACCCCTGTGGCGGCCCTCACTCCATACCCCTGTGGCGTCGCTCACTCCCTCACTCTATACCCCTGTGGCGTCCCTCACTCTATTCCCGTGGCGTCCCTCACTCCCTCACTCTATACCCCAGTGGCGTCCCTCACTCTATACCCCTGTGGCGTCCCTCACTCCCTCACTCTATACCATTTTGGCGTCACTCACTCCCTCACTCTATACCCCTGTGGCGTCCCTCACTCCCTCACTCTATACCCCTGTGGCGTCCCTCACTCTATACCCCTGTGGCGGCCCTCACTCTATACCCCTGTGGCGTCGCTCACTCTATACCCCTGTGGCGTCCCTCACTCCCTCACTCTATACCCCTGTGGCGTCCCACACTCCCTCACTCTATACCCCTGGGGCGTCCCTCACTCTATACCCCTGTGGCGTCCCTCACTCTATACCCCTGTGGCGTCCCTCACTCTATACCCCTGTGGTGGCCCTCACTCCCTCACTCTATACCCTTTTGGCGTCACTCACTCCCTCACTCTATACCCCTGTGGCGTCCCTCACTCCCTCACTCTATACCCTCTTGGCGTCACTCACTCCCTCACTCTATACCCCTGTGGTCGCCCTCACTCCCTCACTCTATACCCCTGTGGCGTCCCTCACTCCCTCACTCTATACCCGTGGCGGCCCTCACTCCCTCACTCTATACCCCTGTGGCGTCCCTCACTCCCTCACTCTATACCCGTGGCGTCCCTCACTCTCTCACTCTATACCCCTGTGGCGTCCCTCACTCCCTCACTCTATACCCGTGGCGGCCCTCACTCCCTCACTCTATACCCCAGTGGCGTCCCTCACTCTATACCCCTGTGACGTCCCTCACTCCCTCACTCCATACCTGTGGCGTCCCTCACTCTATACCCCTGTGGCGGCCCTCACTCCCTCACTCTATACCCCTGTGGCGTCCCTCACTCCCTCACTCTATACCCCTGTGGCGTCCCTCACTCCCTCACTCTATACCCCTGTGGTGTCCCTCACTCCATACCCCTGTGGCGTCGCTCACTCCCTCACTCTATACCCCTTTGGCGTCACTCACTCCCTCACTCTATACCCCTGTGGCGTCCCTCACTCCCTCACTCTATACCCCTGTGGCGTCCCTCACTCTATACCCCTGTGGCATCCCTCACTCCCTCACTCTATACCCCTGTGGCGTCCCTCACTCTATACCCCTGTGGCGTCCCTCACTCTATACCCCTGTGGCATCCCTCACTCCCTCACTCTATACCCCTGTGGCGTCCCTCACTCCCTCACCCTATACCCCTGAGGCGTCCCTCACTCCCTCACTCTATACCCCTGTGGCGACCCTCACTCCCTCACCCTATACCCCTGTGGCGGCCCTCACTCCCTCACTCTATACCCCTGTGGCGTCCCTCACTCCCTCCCTCTATACCCCTGTGGTGTCCCTTACTCCCTCACTCTATACCCCTGTGGCGTCCCTCACTCTATACCCCTGTGGCGTCCCTCACTCTATACCCCTGTGGCGGCCCTCACTCCCTCACTCTATACCCCTGTGGTGGCCCTCACTCCCTCACTCTATACCCCTGTGGCGTCCCTCACTCCCTCACTCTATACCCCTGTGGCGGCCCTCACTCCCTCACTCTATACCCCCGTGGCGTCCCTCACTCTCTCACTATACCCCTGTGGCGGCCCTCACTCCCTCACTCTATACCCCTGTGGCGGCCCTCACTCCCTCACTCTATACCCCTGTGGCGTCCCTCACTCCCTCACTCTATACCCCTGTGGCGTCCCTCACTCCCTCACTCTATACCCCTGTGGTGTCCCTCACTCCATACCCCTGTGGCGTCGCTCACTCCCTCACTCTATACCCCTTTGGCGTCACTCACTCCCTCACTCTATACCCCTGTGGCGTCCCTCACTCCCTCACTCTATACCCCTGTGGCGTCCCTCACTCTATACCCCTGTGGCATCCCTCACTCCCTCACTCTATACCCCTGTGGCGTCCCTCACTCTATACCCCTGTGGCGTCCCTCACTCTATACCCCTGTGGCGTCCCTCACTCTATACCCCTGTGGCGTCCCTCACTCTATACCCCTGTGGCGTCCCTCACTCCATACCCCTGAGGCGTCCCTCACTCTATACCCCTGTGGCATCACTCACTCCCTCACTCTATACCCCTGTGGCGTCCCTCACTCCCTCACCCTATACCCCTGTGGCGTCCCTCACTCCCTCACTCTATACCCCTGTGGCGTCCCTCACTCCCTCACCCTATACCCCTGTGGCGGCCCTCACTCCCTCACTCTATACCCCTGTGGCGTCCCTCACTCCCTCCCTCTATACCCCTGTGGTGTCCCTTACTCCCTCACAATATACCCCTGTGGCGTCCCTCACTCTATACCCCTGTGGCGTCCCTCACTCTATACCCCTGTGGCGGCCCTCACTCCCTCACTCGATACCCCTGTGGTGGCCCTCACTCCCTCACTCTATACCCCTGTGGCGTCCCTCACTCCCTCACTCTATACCCCTGTGGCGTCCCTCACTCCCTCACTCTATACCCCCGTGGCGTCCCTCACTCTCTCACTATACCCCTGTGGCGGCCCTCACTCCCTCACTCTATACCCCTGTGGTGGCCCTCACTCCCTCACTCTATACCACTGTCGCGTCCCTCACTCCCTCACTCTATACCCCTGTGGCGTCCCTCACTCCCTCACTCTATACCCCTGTGGCGTCCCTCACTCCCTCACTCTATACCCCTGTGGCGTCCCTCACTCTCTCACTATACCCCTGTGGCGGCACCTCACTCCCTCACTCTATACCCCTGTGGCGGCCCTCACTCCCTCACTCTATACCCCTGTGGTGGCCCTCACTCCCTCACTCTATACCCCTGTGGCGGCCCTCACTCTATACCCCTGTGGCGTCCCTCACTCTATACCCCTGTGGCGTCCCTCACTCTATACCCCTGTGGCGGCCCTCACTCCCTCACTCTATACCCCTGTGGCGTCGCTCACTCCCTCACTCTATACCCCTGTGGCGTCCCTCACTCCCTCACTCTATACCCCTGTGGCGTCCCTCACTCCCTCACTCTATACCCCTGTGGCGGCCCTCACTCCCTCACTCTATACCCCTGTGGCGTCCCTCACTCCCTCACTCTATACCCCTTTGGCGTCCCTCACTCCCTCACTCTATACCCCTGTGGCGTCCCTCACTAACTCACTCTATACCCCTGTGACGGCCCTCACTCCCTCACTCTATACCCCTGTGGCGTCCCTCACTCTATACCCCTGTGGCGGCCCTCACTCCCTCACTCTATACCCCTGTGGCGTCCCTCACTCCCTCACTCTATACCCCTGTGGCGTCCCTCACTCTATACCCCTGTGGCGTCCCTCACTCTATACCCCTGTGGCGTCCCTCACTCCCTCACTCTCTCCCCCTGTGGCGTCCCTCACTCTATACCGCTGTGGCGTCCCTCACTCCCTCACTCTATACCCCTGTGGCGTCCCTCACTCCCTCACTCTATACCCCTGGGGCGTCCCTCACTCTATACCCCTGTGGCGTCCCTCACTCTATACCCCTGTGGCGTCCCTCACTCCCTCACTCTATACCCCTGTGTCGTCCCTCACTCCCTCACTTTATACCCTTTTGGCGTCACTCACTCCCTCACTCTATACCCCTGTGGCGTCCCTCACTCCCTCACTCTATACCCTCTTGGCGTCACTCACTCCCTCACTCTATACCCCTGTGGTGGCCCTCACTCCCTCACTCTATACCCCTGTGGCGTCCCTCACTCCCTCACTCTATACCCGTGGCGGCCCTCACTTCCTCACTCTATACCCGTGGCGTCCCTCACTCCCTCACTCTATACCCCTGTGACGGCCCTCACTCCCTCACTCTATACCCCTGTGGCGTCCCTCACTCCCTCACTCTATACCCGTGGCGTCCCTCACTCCCTCACTCCATACCTGTGGCGTCCCTCACTCTATACCCCTGTGGCGGCCCTCACTCCCTCACTCTATACCCCTGTGGCGTCCCTCACTCCATACCCGTGGCGTCCCTCACTCCCTCACTCCATACCTGTGGCGTCCCTCACTCTATACCCCTGTGGCGGCCCTCACTCCCTCACTCTATACCCCTGTGGCGGCCCTCACTCCCTCACTCTATACCCCTCTTGGCGTCACTCACTCCCTCACTCTATACCCCTGTGGTGGCCCTCACTCCCTCACTCTATACCCCTGTGGCGTCCCTCACTCCCTCACTCTATACCCGTGGCGTCCCTCACTCCCTCACTCCATACCTGTGGCGTCCCTCACTCTATACCCCTGTGGCGGCCCTCACTCCCTCACTCTATACCCCTGTGGCGTCCCTCACTCCCTCACTCTATACCCCTGTGGCGTCCCTCACTCCCTCACTCTATACCCCTGTGGTGTCCCTCACTCCATACCCCTGTGGCGTCGCTCACTCCCTCACTCTATACCCCTTTGGCGTCACTCACTCCCTCACTCTATACCCCTGTGGCGTCCCTCACTCCCTCACTCTATACCCCTGTGGCGTCCCTCACTCTATACCCCTGTGACGGCCCTCACTCCCTCACTCCATACCTCTGTGGCGTCCCTCACTCTATACCCCTGTGGCATCCCTCACTCCCTCACTCTATACCCCTATGGCGTCCCTCACTCTATACCCCTGTGGCGTCCCTCACTCTATACCCCTGTGGCGTCCCTCACTCTATACCCCTGTGGCGTCCCTCACTCCATACCCCTGTGGCGTCCCTCACTCCATACCCCTGTGGCGTCCCTCACTCCCTCACTCTATACCCCTGTGGCATCCCTCACTCCCTCACCCTATACCCCTGTGGCGTCCCTCACTCCCTCACTCTATACCCCTGTGGCGTCCCTCACTCCCTCACCCTATACCCCTGTGGCGGCCCTCACTCCCTCACTCTATACCCCTGTGGCGTCCCTCACTCCCTCCCTCTATACCCCTGTGGTGTCCCTTACTCCCTCACTCTATACCCCTGTGGCGTCCCTCACTCTATAACCCTGTGGCGTCCCTCACTCTATACCCCTGTGGCGGCCCTCACTCCCTCACTCTATACCCCTGTGGTGGCCCTCACTCCCTCACTCTATACCCCTGTCGCGTCCCTCACTCCCTCACTCTATGCCCCTGTGGCGTCCCTCACTCCCTCACTCTATACCCCTGTGGCGTCCCTCACTCCATACCCCCGTGGCGTCCCTCACTCTCTCACTATACCCCTGTGGCGGCCCTCACTCCCTCACTCTATACCCCTGTGGTGGCCCTCACTCCCTCACTCTATACCACTGTGGTGGCCCTCACTCCCTCACTCTATACCCCTGTCGCGTCCCTCACTCCCTCACTCTATACCCCTGTGGCGTCCCTCACTCCCTCACTCTATACCCCTGTGGCGTCCCTCACTCCCTCACTCTATACCCCTGTGGCGTCCCTCACTCCCTCACTCTATACCCCTGTGGCGGCACCTCACTCCCTCACTCTATACCCCTGTGGTGGCCCTCACTCCCTCACTCTATACCCCTGTGGTGGCCCTCACTCCCTCACTCTATACCCCTGTGGCGGCCCTCACTCCCTCACTCTATACCCCTGTGGTGGCCCTCACTCCCTCACTCTATACCCCTGTGGTGGCCCTCACTCCCTCACTCTATACCCCTGTGGCGGCCCTCACTCCCTCACCTCTATACCCCTTTGGCGTCACTCACTCCCTCACTCTATACCCCTGTGGCGTCCCTCACTCCCTCACTCTATACCCCTGTGACGGCCCTCACTCCCTCACTCTATACCCCTGTGGCGGCCCTCACTCCCTCACTCTATACCCCTGTGGCGTCCCTCACTCTATACCCCTGTGACGGCCCTCACTCCCTCACTCCATACCCCTGTGGCGTCCCTCACTCTATACCCCTGTGGCATCCCTCACTCCCTCACTCTATACCCCTGTGGCGTCCCTCACTCTATACCCCTGTGGCGTCCCTCACTCTATACCCCTGTGGCGTCCCTCACTCCATACCCCTGTGGCGTCCCTCACTCCCTCACTCTATACCCCTGTGGTGGCCCTCACTCCCTCACTCTATACCCCTGTGGTGGCCCTCACTCTATACCCCTGTGGCATCCCTCACTCCCTCACTCTATACCCCTGTGGCGTCCCTCACTCCCTCACCCTATACCCCTGTGGCGTCCCTCACTCCCTCAATCTATACCCCTGTGGCGTCCCTCACTCCCTCACCCTATACCCCTGTGGCGTCCCTCACTCTATACCCCTGTGGCGTCCCTCACTCCATACCCCTGTGGCGTCCCTCACTCCCTCACTCTATACCCCTGTGGCGTTCCTCACTCCCTCACTCTATACCCCTGTGGTGGCCCTCACTCCCTCACTCTATACCCCTGTGGTGGCTCTCACTCCCTCACTCTATACCCCTGTGGCGTCCCTCACTCCCTCACTCTATACCCCTGTGGCGTCCCTCACTCTCTCACTATACCGCTGTGGCGGCCCTCACTCCCTCACTCTATACCCCTGTGGCGGCCCTCACTCCCTCACTCTATACCCCTGTGGTGGCCCTCACTCCCTCACTCTATACCCCTGTGGCGGCCCTCACTCCCTCACTCTATACCCCTGTGGCGGCCCTCACTCTATACCCCTGTGGCGTCCCTCACTCTATACCCCTGTGGCGTCCCTCACTCCCTCACTCTATACCCCTGTGGCGTCCCTCACTCCCTCACTCTATACCCCTGTGGCGTCCCTCACTCCCTCACTCTATACCCCTGTGGCGTCCCTCACTCCCTCACTCTATACACCTGTGGCGTCGCTCACTCCCTCACTCTATACCCCTGTGGCGGCCCTCACTCCCTCACTCTATACCCCTGTGGCGTCCCTCACTCCCTCACTCTATACCCCTGTGGCGGCCCTCACTCCCTCACTCTATACCCCTGTGGCGTCGCTCACTCCCTCACTCTATACCCCTGTGGCGTCCCTCACTCCCTCACTCTATACCCCTGTGGCGGCCCTCACTCCCTCACTCTATACCCCTGTGGCGTCCCTCACTCTATACCCCTTTGGCGTCCCTCACTCCCTCACTCTATACCCCTGTGGCGTCCCTCACTCCCTCACTCTATACCCCTGTGACGGCCCTCACTCCCTCACTCTATACCCGTGGCGGCCCTCACTCCCTCACTCTATACCCCTGTGGCGTCCCTCACTCTATACACCTGTGGCGGCCCTCACTCCCTCACTCTATACCCCTGTGGCGTCCCTCACTCTATACCCCTGTGGCATCCCTCACTCCCTCACTCTATACCCCTGTGGCGTCCCTCACTCTATACCCCTGTGGCGTCCCTCACTCTATACCCCTGTGGCGTCCCTCACTCTGTACCCCTGTGGCGTCCCTCACTCCCTCACTCTATACCCCTGTGGCGTCCCTCACTCCCTCACTCTATACCCCTGTGGCATCCCTCACTCCCTCACTCTATACCCCTGTGGCATCCCTCACTCCCTCACTCTATACCCCTGTGGCGTCCCTCACTCCCTCACCCTATACCCCTGTGGCGTCCCTCACTCCCTCCCTCTATACCCCTGTGGCGTCCCTTACTCCCTCACTCTATACCCCTGTGGCGTCCCTCACTCTATACCCCTGTGGCGGCCCTCACTCCCTCACTCTATACCCCTGTGGCGGCCCTCACTCCCTCACTCTATACCCCTGTGGCGTCCCTCACTCCCTCACTCAATACCCCTGTGGCGGCCCTCACTCCCTCCCTCTATAACCCTGTGGCGTCCCTCACTCTATACCCCTGTGGCGGCCCTCACTCCCTCCCTCTATACCCCTGTGGCGTCCCTCACTCTCTACCCCTGTGGCGTCCCTCACTCCCTCCCTCTATACCCCTGTGGCGTCCCTCACTCTATACCCCTGTGGCGTCCCTTACTCCCTCACTCTATACCCCTGTGGCGTCCCTCACTCTATACCCCTGTGACGGCCCTCACTCCCTCCCTCTATACCCCTGTGGCGTCCCTCACTCTATACCCCTGTGGCGTCCCTCACTCCCTCACTCTATACCCCTGTGCCGGTCCTCACTCCCTCACTCTATACCCCTGTGGTGGCCCTCACTCCCTCACTCTATACCCCTGTGGCGTCCCAAACTCCCTCACTCTATACCCCTGTGGCGTCCCTCACTCCCTCACTCTATACACCTGTGGCGGCCCTCACTCCCTCACTCTATACGCCTGTGGCGGTCCTCACTCCCTCACTCTATACCCGTGGCGGCCCTCACTCCCTCACTCTATACCCCTGTGGCGTCCCTCACTCTATACCCCTGTGGCGTCCCTCACTCCCTCACTCTATACCCCTGTGGCGTCCCTCACTCCCTCACTCTATACCCCTGTGGCGTCCCTCACTCCCTCACTCTATACCCGTGGCGGCCCTCACTCCCTCACTCTATACCCCTGTGGCGTCCCTCACTCCCTCACTCTATACCCCTGTGACGCCCCTCACTCTATACCCCTGTGGCCTCCCTCACTCTATACCCCTGTGGCGGCCCTCACTCCCTCACTCTATACCCCTGTGGCGTCCCTCACTCCCTCACTCTATACCCCTGTGGCGTCCCTCACTCCCTCACTCTATACCCCTGTGGCGGCCCTCACTCCCTCACTCTATACCCCTGTGGCGTCCCTCACTCTATACCCCTGTGGCGTCCCTCACTCTATACCCCTGTGGCGTCCCTCACTCCCTCACTCTATACCCCTGTGGCGGCCCTCACTCCCTCACTCTATACCCCTGTGGCGTCCCTCACTCCCTCACTCTATACCCCTGTGACGCCCCTCACTCTATACCCCTGTGGCCTCCCTCACTCTATACCCCTGTGGCGGCCCTCACTCCCTCACTCTATACCCCTGTGGCGTCCCTCACTCCCTCACTCTATACCCCTGTGGCGTCCCTCACTCCCTCACTCTATACCCCTGTGGCGTCCCTCACTCCCTCACTCTATACCCCTGTGGCGTCCCTCACTCTATACCCCTGTGGCGTCCCTCACTCCCTCACTCTATACCCCTGTGGCGTCCCTCACTCCCTCACTCTATACCCGTGGCGTCCCTCACTCCCTCACTCCATAACCGTGGCGTCCCTCACTCCATACCCCTGTGGCGGCCCTCAGTCTATACCCCTGTGGCATCCCTCACTCTCGCCCCCTGTGGCGTCCCTCACTCCCTCACTCTTTACCCCCGTGGCGTCCCTCACTCCCTCACTCTATACCCCTGTGGCGTCCCTCACACCCTCCCTCTATACCCCTGTGGTGTCCCTCACTCCATACCCCTGTGGCGTCCCTCACTCTATACCCCTGTGGCGTCCCTCACTCCCTCACTCTATACCCCTGTGGCGTCCCTCACTCCCTCACTCTATACCCCTGTGACAGCCCTCACTCCCTCACTCTATACCCCTGTGGCGGCCCTCACGCCCTCATTCTCTACCCCTGTGGCGTCCCTCCCTCTATACCCCTGTGGCGTCCCTCACTCTATACCCCTGTGACGGCCCTCACTCCCTCACTCTATACCCCTGTGGCGGCCCTCACTCCCTCACTCTATACCCCTGTGGCTTCCCTCACTCCCTCACTCTATACCCCTGTGGCGGCCCTCACTCTATACCCCTGTGGCGGCCCTCACTCCCTCACTCTATACCCCTGTCGCGTCCCTCACTCCCTCCCTCTATACCCCTGTGGCGTCCCTCCCTTTATACCCCTGTGGCGGCCCTCACTCCCTCACTCTATACCCCTGTGGCGTCCCTCAGTCCCTCACTCTATACCCCTGTGGCGTTCCTCACTCCCTCACTCTATACCCCTGTGGCGGCCCTCACTCCCTCATTCTCTACCCCTATGGCGTCCCTCCCTCTATACCCCTGTGGCATCCCTCACTCTATACCCCTGTGACGGCCCTCACTCCCTCACTCTATACCCCTGTGGCGGCCCTCACTCCCTCACTCTATACCCCTGTGGCGTCCCTCACTCCCTCACTCTATACCCCTGTGGCGGCCCTCACTCTATACCCCTGTGGCGGCCCTCACTCCCTCACACGATACCCCTGTGGCGTCCCTCCCTTTATACCCCTGTGGCGGCCCTCACTCCCTCACTCTATACCCCTGTGGCGTCCCTCCCTTTATACCCCTGTGGCGGCCCTCACTCCCTCACTCTATACCCCTGTGGCGTCCCTCACTCCCTCACTCTATACCCCTGTGGCGTTCCTCACTCCCTCACTCTATACCCCTGTGGCGGCCCTCACTCCCTCACTCTATACCCCTGTGGCGTTCCTCACTCCCTCACTCTATACCCCTGTGGCGGCCCTCACTCCCTCACTCTATACCCCTGTGGCGGCCCTCACTCCCTCACTCTATACCCCTGTGGCGTCCCTCACTCCCTCACTCAATACCCCTGTGGCGGCCCTCACTCCCTCCCTCTATAACCCTGTGGCGTCCCTCACTCTATACCCCTGTGGCGGCCCTCACTCCCTCCCTCTATACCCCTGTGGCGTCCCTCACTCTCTACCCCTGTGGCGTCCCTCACTCCCTCCCTCTATACCCCTGTGGCGTCCCTCACTCTATACCCCTGTGGCGTCCCTTACTCCCTCACTCTATACCCCTGTGGCGTCCCTCACTCTATACCCCTGTGACGGCCCTCACTCCCTCCCTCTATACCCCTGTGGCGTCCCTCACTCTATACCCCTGTGGCGTCCCTCACTCCCTCACTCTATACCCCTGTGCCGGTCCTCACTCCCTCACTCTATACCCCTGTGGTGGCCCTCACTCCCTCACTCTATACCCCTGTGGCGTCCCAAACTCCCTCACTCTATACCCCTGTGGCGTCCCTCACTCCCTCACTCTATACACCTGTGGCGGCCCTCACTCCCTCACTCTATACGCCTGTGGCGGTCCTCACTCCCTCACTCTATACCCGTGGCGGCCCTCACTCCCTCACTCTATACCCCTGTGGCGTCCCTCACTCTATACCCCTGTGGCGTCCCTCACTCCCTCACTCTATACCCCTGTGGCGTCCCTCACTCCCTCACTCTATACCCCTGTGGCGTCCCTCACTCCCTCACTCTATACCCGTGGCGGCCCTCACTCCCTCACTCTATACCCCTGTGGCGTCCCTCACTCCCTCACTCTATACCCCTGTGACGCCCCTCACTCTATACCCCTGTGGCCTCCCTCACTCTATACCCCTGTGGCGGCCCTCACTCCCTCACTCTATACCCCTGTGGCGTCCCTCACTCCCTCACTCTATACCCCTGTGGCGTCCCTCACTCCCTCACTCTATACCCCTGTGGCGGCCCTCACTCCCTCACTCTATACCCCTGTGGCGTCCCTCACTCTATACCCCTGTGGCGTCCCTCACTCTATACCCCTGTGGCGTCCCTCACTCCCTCACTCTATACCCCTGTGGCGGCCCTCACTCCCTCACTCTATACCCCTGTGGCGTCCCTCACTCCCTCACTCTATACCCCTGTGACGCCCCTCACTCTATACCCCTGTGGCCTCCCTCACTCTATACCCCTGTGGCGGCCCTCACTCCCTCACTCTATACCCCTGTGGCGTCCCTCACTCCCTCACTCTATACCCCTGTGGCGTCCCTCACTCCCTCACTCTATACCCCTGTGGCGTCCCTCACTCCCTCACTCTATACCCCTGTGGCGTCCCTCACTCTATACCCCTGTGGCGTCCCTCACTCCCTCACTCTATACCCCTGTGGCGTCCCTCACTCCCTCACTCTATACCCGTGGCGTCCCTCACTCCCTCACTCCATAACCGTGGCGTCCCTCACTCCATACCCCTGTGGCGGCCCTCAGTCTATACCCCTGTGGCATCCCTCACTCTCGCCCCCTGTGGCGTCCCTCACTCCCTCACTCTTTACCCCCGTGGCGTCCCTCACTCCCTCACTCTATACCCCTGTGGCGTCCCTCACACCCTCCCTCTATACCCCTGTGGTGTCCCTCACTCCATACCCCTGTGGCGTCCCTCACTCTATACCCCTGTGGCGTCCCTCACTCCCTCACTCTATACCCCTGTGGCGTCCCTCACTCCCTCACTCTATACCCCTGTGACAGCCCTCACTCCCTCACTCTATACCCCTGTGGCGGCCCTCACGCCCTCATTCTCTACCCCTGTGGCGTCCCTCCCTCTATACCCCTGTGGCGTCCCTCACTCTATACCCCTGTGACGGCCCTCACTCCCTCACTCTATACCCCTGTGGCGGCCCTCACTCCCTCACTCTATACCCCTGTGGCTTCCCTCACTCCCTCACTCTATACCCCTGTGGCGGCCCTCACTCTATACCCCTGTGGCGGCCCTCACTCCCTCACTCTATACCCCTGTCGCGTCCCTCACTCCCTCCCTCTATACCCCTGTGGCGTCCCTCCCTTTATACCCCTGTGGCGGCCCTCACTCCCTCACTCTATACCCCTGTGGCGTCCCTCAGTCCCTCACTCTATACCCCTGTGGCGTTCCTCACTCCCTCACTCTATACCCCTGTGGCGGCCCTCACTCCCTCATTCTCTACCCCTATGGCGTCCCTCCCTCTATACCCCTGTGGCATCCCTCACTCTATACCCCTGTGACGGCCCTCACTCCCTCACTCTATACCCCTGTGGCGGCCCTCACTCCCTCACTCTATACCCCTGTGGCGTCCCTCACTCCCTCACTCTATACCCCTGTGGCGGCCCTCACTCTATACCCCTGTGGCGGCCCTCACTCCCTCACACGATACCCCTGTGGCGTCCCTCCCTTTATACCCCTGTGGCGGCCCTCACTCCCTCACTCTATACCCCTGTGGCGTCCCTCCCTTTATACCCCTGTGGCGGCCCTCACTCCCTCACTCTATACCCCTGTGGCGTCCCTCACTCCCTCACTCTATACCCCTGTGGCGTTCCTCACTCCCTCACTCTATACCCCTGTGGCGGCCCTCACTCCCTCACTCTATACCCCTGTGGCGTTCCTCACTCCCTCACTCTATACCCCTGTGGCGTTCCTCACTCCCTCACTCTATACCCCTGTGGCGTTCCTCACTCCCTCACTCTATACCCCTGTGGCGTTCCTCACTCCCTCACTCTATACCCCTGTGGCGTCCCTCACTCCCTCACTCTATACCCCTGTGGCGTCCCTCACTCTATACCCCTGTGGCGTCCCTCACTCCCTCACTCTATACCCCTGTGGCGTCCCTCACTCTATACCCCTGTGGCGTCCCTCACTCCCTCACTCTATACCCCTGTGGCGTCCCTCACTCCCTCACTCTATACCCCTGTGGCGTCCCTCACTCTATACCCCTGTGGCGTCCCTCACTCCCTCACTCTATACCCCTGTGGCGTCCCTCACTCCCTCACTCTATACCCCTGTGGCGGCCCTCACTCCCTCACTCTATACCCCTGTGGCGGCCCTCACTCCCTCACTCTATACCCCTGTGGCGTCCCTCACTCCCTCACTCTATACCCCTGTGGCGTCCCTCACTCTATACCCCTGTGGCGTCCCTCACTCCCTCCCTCTATACCCCTGTGGTGTCCCTTACTCCCTCACTCTATACCCCTGTGGCGTCCCTCACTCTATACCCCTGTGGCGTCCCTCACTCTATACCCCTGTGGTGGCCCTCACTCCCTCACTCTATACCCCTGTGGCGGCCCTCACTCCCTCACTCTATACCCCTGTGGTGGCCCTCACTCCCTCACTCTATACCCCTGTGGCGGCCCTCACTCCCTCACTCTATACCCCTGTGGCGTCCCTCACTCCCTCACTCTATACCCCTGTGGCGGCCCTCACTCCCTCACTCTATACCCCTGTGGCGGCCCTCACTCCCTCACTCTATACCCCCGTGGCGTCCCTCACTCTCTCACTATACCCCTGTGGCGGCCCTCACTCCCTCACTCTATACCCCTGTGGTGGCCCTCACTCCCTCACTCTATACCACTGTCGCGTCCCTCACTCCCTCACTCTATACCCCTGTGGCGTCCCTCACTCCCTCACTCTATACCCCTGTGGCGTCCCTCACTCCCTCACTCTATACCCCTGTGGCGTCCCTCACTCTCTCACTATACCCCTGTGGCGGCACCTCACTCCCTCACTCTATACCCCTGTGGCGGCCCTCACTCCCTCACTCTATACCCCTGTGGTGGCCCTCACTCCCTCACTCTATACCCCTGTGGCGTCCCTCACTCTATACCCCTGTGGCATCCCTCACTCTATATCCCTGTGGCGTCCCTCACTCTATACCCCTGAGGCGTCCCTCACTCCCTCACTCTATACCCCTGGGGCGTCCCTCACTCCCTCACTCTATACCTCCGTGGCGTCCCTCACTCCCTCACTCTATACCCCTGTGGCGTCCCTCACTCCCTCACTCTATACCCCTGTGGCGTCCCTCACTCTATACCCCTGTGTCGGCCCTCACTCTATACCCCTGTGGCGTCCCTCACTCCCTCACTCTATACCCCTGTGGCGTCCCTCACTCTATACCCCTGTGTCGGCCCTCACTCTATACCCCTGTGGCGGCCCTCACTCTATACCCCTGTGGCGGCCCTCACTCCCTCACTCTATACCCCTGTGGCGTCCCTCACTCCCTCACACGATACCCCTGTGGCGTCCTCACTCCCTCACTCTATACCCCTGTGGCGTCCCTCACTCCCTCCCTCTATACCCATGTGGCGTCCCTCACTCCCTCACACGATACCCCTGTGGCGTCCCTCACTCCCTCCCTCTATACCCCTGTGGCGTCCCTCACTCCCTCACACGATACCCCTGTGGCGTCCCTCACTCCCTCCCTCTATACCCCTGTGGCGTCCCTCACTCCCTCACTCTATACCCCTGTGGCGTCCCTCACTCCCTCACTCTATACCCCTGTGGCGGCCCTCACTCCCTCACTCTATACCCCTGTGGCGGCCCTCACTCCCTCACTCTATACCCCTGTGGCGTCCTCACTCCCTCACACGATACCCCTGTGGCGTCCCTCACTCCCTCACTCTATACCCCTGTGGCGTCCCTCACTCCCTCACACGATACCCCTGTGGCGTCCTCACTCCCTCACTCTATACCCCTGTGGCGTCCCTCACTCCCTCCCTCTATACCCCTGTGGCGTCCCTCACTCCCTCACACGATACCCCTGTAGCGTCCTCACTCCCTCACACGATACCCCTGTGGCGTCCCTCACTCCCTCACTCTATACCCCTGTGGCGGCCCTCACTCCTTCACTCTATACCCCTGTGGCGTCCCTCACACGATACCCCTGTGGCGTCCTCACTCCCTCACACGATACCCCTGTGGCGTCCCTCACTCCCTCCCTCTATACCCCTGTGGCGTCCTCACTCCCTCACACGATACCCCTGTGGCGTCCCTCACTCCCTCACTCTATACCCCTGTGGCGTCCCTCACTCCCTCACTCTATACCCCTGTGGCGTCCCTCACTCCCTCACTCTATACCCCTGTGGCGTCCCTCACTCCCTCACTCTATACCCCTGTGGCGTTCCTCACTCCCTCACACGATACCCCTGTGGCGTCCCTCACTCTATACCCCTGTGGTGGCCCTCACTCTATACCCCTGTGGCGTCCCTCACTCCCTCACTCTATACCCCTGTGGCGTCCCTCACTCCCTCACTCTATACCCCTGTGGCGTCCCTCACTCTATACCCCTGTGGCGTCCCTCACTCCCTCACTCTATACCCCGGTGGCGTCCCTCACTCTATACCCCTGTGGCGTCCCTCACTCTATACCCCTGTGGCGTCCCTCACTCCCTCACTCTATCCCCCTGTGGCGGCCCTCACTCCCTCACTCTATACCCCTGTGGCGGCCCTCACTCCATACCCCTGTGGCGTCGCTCACTCCCTCACTCTATACCCCTGTGGCGTCCCTCACTCCCTCACTCTATACCCGTGGAGTCCCTCACTCCCTCACTCTATACCCCAGTGGCGTCCCTCACTCTATACCCCTGTGGCGTCCCTCACTCCCTCACTCTATACCCTTTTGGCGTCACTCACTCCCTCACTCTATACCCCTGTGGCGTCCCTCACTCCCTCATTCTATACCCCTGTGGCGGCCCTCACTCCCTCACTCTATACCCCTGTGGCGTCCCTCACTCTATACCGCTGTGGCGTCCCTCACTCCCTCACTCTATACCCCTGTGGCGTCCCTCACTCCCTCACTCTATACCCCTGGGGCGTCCCTCACTCTATACCCCTGTGGCGTCCCTCACTCTATACCCCTGTGGCGTCCCTCACTCTATACCCCTGTGGTGGCCCTCACTCCCTCACTCTATACCCTTTTGGCGTCACTCACTCCCTCACTCTATACCCCTGTGGCGTCCCTCACTCCCTCACTCTATACCCTCTTGGCGTCACTCACTCCCTCACTCTATACCCCTGTGGTGGCCCTCACTCCCTCACTCTATACCCCTGTGGCGTCCCTCACTCCCTCACTCTATACCCGTGGCGGCCCTCACTCCCTCACTCTATACCCCTGTAGCGTCCCTCACTCCCTCACTCTATACCCGTGGCGTCCCTCACTCTCTCACTCTATACCCCTGTGGCGTCCCTCACTCCCTCACTCTATACCCGTGGCGGCCCTCACTCCCTCGCTCTATACCCCAGTGGCGTCCCTCACTCTATACCCCTGTGACGTCCCTCACTCCCTCACTCCATACCTGTGGCGTCCCTCACTCTATACCCCTGTGGCGGCCCTCACTCCCTCACTCTATACCCCTGTGGCGTCCCTCACTCCCTCACTCTATACCCATGTGGCGTCCCTCACTCCCTCACTCTATACCCCTGTGGTGTCCCTCACTCCATACCCCTGTGGCGTCGCTCACTCCCTCACTCTATACCCCTTTGGCGTCACTCACTCCCTCACTCTATACCCCTGTGGCGTCCCTCACTCCCTCACTCTATACCCCTGTGGCGTCCCTCACTCTATACCCCTGTGGCATCCCTCACTCCCTCACTCTATACCCCTGTGGCGTCCCTCACTCTATACCCCTGTGGCGTCCCTCACTCTATACCCCTGTGGCGTCCCTCACTCTATACCCCTGTGGCGTCCCTCACTCCATACCCCTGTGGCGTCCCTCACTCTATACCCCTGTGGCATCCCTCACTCCCTCACTCTATACCCCTGTGGCGTCCCTCACTCCCTCACCCTATACCCCTGTGGCGTCCCTCACTCCCTCACTCTATACCCCTGTGGCGTCCCTCACTCCCTCACCCTATACCCCTGTGGCGGCCCTCACTCCCTCACTCTATACCCCTGTGGCGTCCCTCACTCCCTCCCTCTATACCCCTGTGGTGTCCCTTACTCCCTCACTCTATACCCCTGTGGCGTCCCTCACTCTATACCCCTGTGGCGTCCCTCACTCTATACCCCTGTGGCGGCCCTCACTCCCTCACTCTATACCCCTGTGGTGGCCCTCACTCCCTCACTCTATACCCCTGTGGCGTCCCTCACTCCCTCACTCTATACCCCTGTGGCGTCCCTCACTCCCTCACTCTATACCCCCGTGGCGTCCCTCACTCTCTCACTATACCCCTGTGGCGGCCCTCACTCCCTCACTCTATACCCCTGTGGTGGCCCTCACTCCCTCACTCTATACCACTGTCGCGTCCCTCACTCCCTCACTCTATACCCCTGCGGCGTCCCTCACTCCCTCACTCTATACCCCTGTGGCGTCCCTCACTCCCTCACTCTATACCCCTGTGGCGTCCCTCACTCTCTCACTATACCCCTGTGGCGGCACCTCACTCCCTCACTCTATACCCCTGTGGCGGCCCTCACTCCCTCACTCTATACCCCTGTGGTGGCCCTCACTCCCTCACTCTATACCCCTGTGGCGTCCCTCACTCTATACCCCTGTGGCATCCCTCACTCTATATCCCTGTGGCGTCCCTCACTCTATACCCCCGAGGCGTCCCTCACTCCCTCACTCTATACCCCTGGGGCGTCCCTCACTCCCTCACTCTATACCCCTGTGGCGTCCCTCACTCCCTCACTCTATACCCCTGTGGCGTTCCTCACTCCCTCACACGATACCCCTGTGGCGTCCCTCACTCTATACCCCTGTGGTGGCCCTCACTCTATACCCCTGTGGCGTCCCTCACTCCCTCACTCTATACCCCTGTGGCGTCCCTCACTCCCTCACTCTATACCCCTGTGGCGTCCCTCACTCTATACCCCTGTGGCGTCCCTCACTCCCTCACTCTATACCCCGGTGGCGTCCCTCACTCTATACCCCTGTGGCGTCCCTCACTCTATACCCCTGTGGCGTCCCTCACTCCCTCACTCTATCCCCCTGTGGCGGCCCTCACTCCCTCACTCTATACCCCTGTGGCGGCCCTCACTCCATACCCCTGTGGCGTCGCTCACTCCCTCACTCTATACCCCTGTGGCGTCCCTCACTCCCTCACTCTATACCCGTGGAGTCCCTCACTCCCTCACTCTATACCCCAGTGGCGTCCCTCACTCTATACCCCTG
Organism: Scyliorhinus torazame; assembly: GCF_047496885.1. Taxonomy (NCBI): domain Eukaryota; kingdom Metazoa; phylum Chordata; class Chondrichthyes; order Carcharhiniformes; family Scyliorhinidae; genus Scyliorhinus; species Scyliorhinus torazame. The sequence continues at coordinate 13,922,832 of NC_092730.1, read as the reverse complement.
TGGCGTCCCTCACTCCCTCACTCTATACCCTTTTGGCGTCACTCACTCCCTCACTCTATACCCCTGTGGCGTCCCTCACTCCCTCACTCTATACCCCTGTGGCGGCCCTCACTCCCTCACTCTATACCCCTGTGGCGTCCCTCACTCTATACCGCTGTGGCGTCCCTCACTCCCTCACTCTATACCCCTGTGGCGTCCCTCACTCCCTCACTCTATACCCCTGGGGCGTCCCTCACTCTATACCCCTGTGGCGTCCCTCACTCTATACCCCTGTGGCGTCCCTCACTCTATACCCCTGTGGTGGCCCTCACTCCCTCACTCTATACCCTTTTGGCGTCACTCACTCCCTCACTCTATACCCCTGTGGCGTCCCTCACTCCCTCACTCTATACCCTCTTGGCGTCACTCACTCCCTCACTCTATACCCCTGTGGTGGCCCTCACTCCCTCACTCTATACCCCTGTGGCGTCCCTCACTCCCTCACTCTATACCCGTGGCGGCCCTCACTCCCTACCCCTGTAGCGTCCCTCACTCCCTCACTCTATACCCGTGGCGTCCCTCACTCTCTCACTCTATACCCCTGTGGCGTCCCTCACTCCCTCACTCTATACCCGTGGCGGCCCTCACTCCCTCGCTCTATACCCCAGTGGCGTCCCTCACTCTATACCCCTGTGACGTCCCTCACTCCCTCACTCCATACCTGTGGCGTCCCTCACTCTATACCCCTGTGGCGGCCCTCACTCTATACCCCTGTGGCGTCCCTCACTCCCTCACTCTATACCCATGTGGCGTCCCTCACTCCCTCACTCTATACCCCTGTGGTGTCCCTCACTCCATACCCCTGTGGCGTCGCTCACTCCCTCACTCTATACCCCTTTGGCGTCACTCACTCCCTCACTCTATACCCCTGTGGCGTCCCTCACTCCCTCACTCTATACCCCTGTGGCGTCCCTCACTCTATACCCCTGTGGCATCCCTCACTCCCTCACTCTATACCCCTGTGGCGTCCCTCACTCTATACCCCTGTGGCGTCCCTCACTCTATACCCCTGTGGCGTCCCTCACTCTATACCCCTGTGGCGTCCCTCACTCCATACCCCTGTGGCGTCCCTCACTCTATACCCCTGTGGCATCCCTCACTCCCTCACTCTATACCCCTGTGGCGTCCCTCACTCCCTCACCCTATACCCCTGTGGCGTCCCTCACTCCCTCACTCTATACCCCTGTGGCGTCCCTCACTCCCTCACCCTATACCCCTGTGGCGGCCCTCACTCCCTCACTCTATACCCCTGTGGCGTCCCTCACTCCCTCCCTCTATACCCCTGTGGTGTCCCTTACTCCCTCACTCTATACCCCTGTGGCGTCCCTCACTCTATACCCCTGTGGCGTCCCTCACTCTATACCCCTGTGGCGGCCCTCACTCCCTCACTCTATACCCCTGTGGTGGCCCTCACTCCCTCACTCTATACCCCTGTGGCGTCCCTCACTCCCTCACTCTATACCCCTGTGGCGTCCCTCACTCCCTCACTCTATACCCCCGTGGCGTCCCTCACTCTCTCACTATACCCCTGTGGCGGCCCTCACTCCCTCACTCTATACCCCTGTGGTGGCCCTCACTCCCTCACTCTATACCACTGTCGCGTCCCTCACTCCCTCACTCTATACCCCTGCGGCGTCCCTCACTCCCTCACTCTATACCCCTGTGGCGTCCCTCACTCCCTCACTCTATACCCCTGTGGCGTCCCTCACTCTCTCACTATACCCCTGTGGCGGCACCTCACTCCCTCACTCTATACCCCTGTGGCGGCCCTCACTCCCTCACTCTATACCCCTGTGGTGGCCCTCACTCCCTCACTCTATACCCCTGTGGCGTCCCTCACTCTATACCCCTGTGGCATCCCTCACTCTATATCCCTGTGGCGTCCCTCACTCTATACCCCCGAGGCGTCCCTCACTCCCTCACTCTATACCCCTGGGGCGTCCCTCACTCCCTCACTCTATACCTCCGTGGCGTCCCTCACTCCCTCACTCTATACCCCTGTGGCGTCCCTCACTCCCTCACTCTATACCCCTGTGGCGTCCCTCACTCTATACCCCTGTGTCGGCCCTCACTCTATACCCCTGTGGCGTCCCTCACTCCCTCACTCTATACCCCTGTGGCGTCCCTCACTCTATACCCCTGTGTCGGCCCTCACTCTATACCCCTGTGGCGGCCCTCACTCTATACCCCTGTGGCGGCCCTCACTCCCTCACTCTATACCCCTGTGGCGTCCCTCACTCCCTCACACGATACCCCTGTGGCGTCCTCACTCCCTCACTCTATACCCCTGTGGCGTCCCTCACTCCCTCCCTCTATACCCATGTGGCGTCCCTCACTCCCTCACACGATACCCCTGTGGCGTCCCTCACTCCCTCCCTCTATACCCCTGTGGCGTCCCTCACTCCCTCACACGATACCCCTGTGGCGTCCCTCACTCCCTCCCTCTATACCCGTGGCGTCCCTCACTCCCTCACTCTATACCCCTGTGGCGTCCCTCACTCCCTCACTCTATACCCCTGTGGCGGCCCTCACTCTCTCACTCTATACCCCTGTGGCGGCCCTCACTCCCTCACTCTATACCCCTGTGGCGGCCCTCACTCCCTCACACGATAGCCCTGTGGCGTCCCTCACTCCCTCACTCTATACCCCGTGGCGTCCCTCACTCCCTCACACGATACCCCTGTGGCGTCCTCACTCCCTCACTCTATACCCCTGTGGCGTCCCTCACTCCCTCCCTCTATACCCCTGTGGCGTCCCTCACTCCCTCACACGATACCCCTGTAGCGTCCTCACTCCCTCACACGATACCCCTGTGGCATCCCTCACTCCCTCACTCTATACCCCTGTGGCGGCCCTCACTCCTTCACTCTATACCCCTGTGGCGTCCCTCACTCCCTCACACGATACCCCTGTGGCGTCCCTCACTCCCTCACTCTATACCCCTGTGGCGTCCCTCACTCCCTCACTCTATACCCCTGTGGCGTCCCTCACTCCCTCACTCTATACCCCTGTGGCGTCCCTCACTCCCTCACTCTATACCCCTGTGGCGTTCCTCACTCCCTCACCCTATACCCCTGTGGCGTCCTCACTCCCTCACACGATACCCCTGTGGCGTCCCTCACTCCCTCACTCTATACCCCTGTGGTGGCCCTCACTCTATACCCCTGTGGCGTCCCTCACTCCCTCACTCTATACCCCAGTGGCGTCCCTCACTCTATACCCCTGTGGCGTCCCTCACTCCCTCACTCTATACCCTTTTGGCGTCACTCACTCCCTCACTCTATACCCCTGTGGCGTCCCTCACTCCCTCACTCTATACCCCTGTGGCGTCCCTCACTCTATACCCCTGTGGCGGCCCTCACTCCCTCACTCTATACCCCTGTGGCGTCCCTCACTCTATACCGCTGTGGCGTCCCTCACTCCCTCACTCTATACCCCTGTGGCGTCCCTCACTCCCTCACTCTATACCCCTGGGGCGTCCCTCACTCTATACCCCTGTGGCGTCCCTCACTCTATACCCCTGTGGCGTCCCTCACTCTATACCCCTGTGGTGGCCCTCACTCCCTCACTCTATACCCTTTTGGCGTCACTCACTCCCTCACTCTATACCCCTGTGGCGTCCCTCACTCCCTCACTCTATACCCTCTTGGCGTCACTCACTCCCTCACTCTATACCCCTGTGGTGGCCCTCACTCCCTCACTCTATACCCCTGTGGCGTCCCTCACTCCCTCACTCTATACCCGTGGCGGCCCTCACTCCCTCACTCTATACCCCTGTGGCGTCCCTCACTCCCTCACTCTATACCCGTGGCGTCCCTCACTCTCTCACTCTATACCCCTGTGGCGTCCCTCACTCCCTCACTCTATACCCGTGGCGGCCCTCACTCCCTCACTCTATACCCCAGTGGCGTCCCTCACTCTATACCCCTGTGACGTCCCTCACTCCCTCACTCCATACCTGTGGCGTCCCTCACTCTATACCCCTGTGGCGGCCCTCACTCCCTCACTCTATACCCCTGTGGCGTCCCTCACTCCCTCACTCTATACCCCTGTGGCGTCCCTCACTCCCTCACTCTATACCCCTGTGGCGTCCCTCACTCCCTCACTCTATACCCCTGTGGTGTCCCTCACTCCATACCCCTGTGGCGTCGCTCACTCCCTCACTCTATACCCCTTTGGCGTCACTCACTCCCTCACTCTATACCCCTGTGGCGTCCCTCACTCCCTCACTCTATACCCCTGTGGCGTCCCTCACTCTATACCCCTGTGGCATCCCTCACTCCCTCACTCTATACCCCTGTGGCGTCCCTCACTCTATACCCCTGTGGCGTCCCTCACTCTATACCCCTGTGGCGTCCCTCACTCTATACCCCTGTGGCGTCCCTCACTCCATACCCCTGTGGCGTCCCTCACTCCATACCCCTGTGGCATCCCTCACTCTATACCCCTGTGGCGTCCCTCACTCCCTCACCCTATACCCCTGTGTCGTCCCTCACTCCCTCACTCTATACCCCTGTGGCGTCCCTCACTCCCTCACCCTATACCCCTGTGGCGGCCCTCACTCCCTCACTCTATACCCCTGTGGCGTCCCTCACTCCCTCCCTCTATACCCCTGTGGTGTCCCTTACTCCCTCACTCTATACCCCTGTGGCGTCCCTCACTCTATACCCCTGTGGCGTCCCTCACTCTATACCCCTGTGGCGGCCCTCACTCCCTCACTCTATACCCCTGTGGTGGCCCTCACTCCCTCACTCTATACCCCTGTGGCGTCCCTCACTCCCTCACTCTATACCCCTGTGGCGTCCCTCACTCCCTCACTCTATACCCCCGTGGCGTCCCTCACTCTCTCACTATACCCCTGTGGCGGCCCTCACTCCCTCACTCTATACCCCCGTGGCGTCCCTCACTCTCTCACTATACCCCTGTGGCGGCCCTCACTCCCTCACTCTATACCCCTGTGGCGGCCCTCACTCCCTCACTCTATACCCCTGTGGCGTCCCTCACTCCCTCACTCTATACCCCTGTGGCGTCCCTCACTCCCTCACTCTATACCCCTGTGGTGTCCCTCACTCCATACCCCTGTGGCGTCGCTCACTCCCTCACTCTATACCCCTTTGGCGTCACTCACTCCCTCACTCTATACCCCTGTGGCGTCCCTCACTCCCTCACTCTATACCCCTGTGGCGTCCCTCACTCTCTCACTATACCCCTGTGGCGGCACCTCACTCCCTCACTCTATACCCCTGTGGCGGCCCTCACTCCCTCACTCTATACCCCTGTGGTGGCCCTCACTCCCTCACTCTATACCCCTGTGGCGTCCCTCACTCTATACCCCTGTGGCATCCCTCACTCTATATCCCTGTGGCGTCCCTCACTCTATACCCCCGAGGCGTCCCTCACTCCCTCACTCTATACCCCTGGGGCGTCCCTCACTCCCTCACTCTATACCTCCGTGGCGTCCCTCACTCCCTCACTCTATACCCCTGTGGCGTCCCTCACTCCCTCACTCTATACCCCTGTGGCGTCCCTCACTCTATACCCCTGTGTCGGCCCTCACTCTATACCCCTGTGGCGTCCCTCACTCCCTCACTTTATACCCCTGTGGCGTCCCTCACTCTATACCCCTGTGTCGGCCCTCACTCTATACCCCTGTGGCGGCCCTCACTCTATACCCCTGTGGCGGCCCTCACTCCCTCACTCTATACCCCTGTGGCGTCCCTCACTCCCTCACACGATACCCCTGTGGCGTCCTCACTCCCTCACTCTATACCCCTGTGGCGTCCCTCACTCCCTCCCTCTATACCCATGTGGCGTCCCTCACTCCCTCACACGATACCCCTGTGGCGTCCCTCACTCCCTCCCTCTATACCCCTGTGGCGTCCCTCACTCCCTCACACGATACCCCTGTGGCGTCCCTCACTCCCTCCCTCTATACCCCTGTGGCGTCCCTCACTCCCTCACTCTATACCCCTGTGGCGTCCCTCACTCCCTCACTCTATACCCCTGTGGCGGCCCTCACTCCCTCACTCTATACCCCTGTGGCGGCCCTCACTCCCTCACTCTATACCCCTGTGGCGTCCTCACTCCCTCACACGATACCCCTGTGGCGTCCCTCACTCCCTCACTCTATACCCCTGTGGCGTCCCTCACTCCCTCACACGATACCCCTGTGGCGTCCTCACTCCCTCACTCTATACCCCTGTGGCGTCCCTCACTCCCTCCCTCTATACCCCTGTGGCGTCCCTCACTCCCTCACACGATACCCCTGTAGCGTCCTCACTCCCTCACACGATACCCCTGTGGCGTCCCTCACTCCCTCACTCTATACCCCTGTGGCGGCCCTCACTCCTTCACTCTATACCCCTGTGGCGTCCCTCACTCCCTCACACGATACCCCTGTGGCGTCCTCACTCCCTCACACGATACCCCTGTGGCGTCCCTCACTCCCTCCCTCTATACCCCTGTGGCGTCCTCACTCCCTCACACGATACCCCTGTGGCGTCCCTCACTCCCTCACTCTATACCCCTGTGGCGTCCCTCACTCCCTCACTCTATACCCCTGTGGCGTCCCTCACTCCCTCACTCTATACCCCTGTGGCGTCCCTCACTCCCTCACTCTATACCCCTGTGGCGTTCCTCACTCCCTCACCCTATACCCCTGTGGCGTCCTCACTCCCTCACACGATACCCCTGTGGCGTCCCTCACTCCCTCACTCTATACCCCTGTGGCGTCCCTCACTCCCTCACTCTATACCCCTGTGGCGTCCCTCACTCCCTCACTCTATACCCCTGTGGCGTCCCTCACTCTATACCCCTGTGGCGTCCCTCACTCTATACCCCTGTGGCGTCCCTCACTCCCTCACTCTATACCCCTGTGGCGTCCCTCACTCTATACCCCTGTGGCATCCCTCACTCTATACCCCTGTGGCGTCCCTCACTCCCTCACTCTATCCCCCTGTGGCGGCCCTCACTCCCTCACTCTATACCCCTGTGGCGGCCCTCACTCCATACCCCTGTGGCGTCGCTCACTCCCTCACTCTATACCCCTGTGGCGTCCCTCACTCCCTCACTCTATACCCGTGGCGTCCCTCACTCCCTCACTCTATACCCCAGTGGCGTCCCTCACTCTATACCCCTGTGGCGTCCCTCACTCCCTCACTCTATACCCTTTTGGCGTCACTCACTCCCTCACTCTATACCCCTGTGGCGTCCCTCACTCCCTCACTCTATACCCCTGTGGCGTCCCTCACTCTATACCCCTGTGGCGGCCCTCACTCCCTCACTCTATACCCCTGTGGCGTCCCTCACTCTATACCGCTGTGGCGTCCCTCACTCCCTCACTCTATACCCCTGTGGCGTCCCTCACTCCCTCACTCTATACCCCTGGGGCGTCCCTCACTCTATACCCCTGTGGCGTCCCTCACTCTATACCCCTGTGTCGTCCCTCACTCTATACCCCTGTGGTGGCCCTCACTCCCTCACTCTATACCCTTTTGGCGTCACTCACTCCCTCACTCTATACCCCAGTGGCGTCCCTCACTCCCTCACTCTATACCCTCTTGGCGTCACTCACTCCCTCACTCTATACCCCTGTGGTGGCCCTCACTCCCTCACTCTATACCCCTGTGGCGTCCCTCACTCCCTCACTCTATACCCGTGGCGGCCCTCACTCCCTCACTCTATACCCCTGTGGCGTCCCTCACTCCCTCACTCTATACCCGTGGCGTCCCTCACTCTCTCACTCTATACCCCTGTGGCGTCCCTCACTCCCTCACTCTATACCCGTGGCGGCCCTCACTCCCTCACTCTATACCCCAGTGGCGTCCCTCACTCTATACCCCTGTGACGTCCCTCACTCCCTCACTCCATACCTGTGGCGTCCCTCACTCTATACCCCTGTGGCGGCCCTCACTCCCTCACTCTATACCCCTGTGGCGTCCCTCACTCCCTCACTCTATACCCCTGTGGCGTCCCTCACTCCCTCACTCTATACCCCTGTGGTGTCCCTCACTCCATACCCCTGTGGCGTCGCTCACTCCCTCACTCTATACCCCTTTGGCGTCACTCACTCCCTCACTCTATACCCCTGTGGCGTCCCTCACTCCCTCACTCTATACCCCTGTGGCGTCCCTCACTCTATACCCCTGTGGCATCCCTCACTCCCTCACTCTATACCCCTGTGGCGTCCCTCACTCTATACCCCTGTGGCGTCCCTCACTCTATACCCCTGTGGCGTCCCTCACTCTATACCCCTGTGGCGTCCCTCACTCCATACCCCTGTGGCGTCCCTCACTCTATACCCCTGTGGCATCCCTCACTCCCTCACTCTATACCCCTGTGGCGTCCCTCACTCCCTCACCCTATACCCCTGTGGCGTCCCTCACTCCCTCACTCTATACCCCTGTGGCGTCCCTCACTCCCTCACCCTATACCCCTGTGGCGGCCCTCACTCCCTCACTCTATACCCCTGTGGCGTCCCTCACTCCCTCCCTCTATACCCCTGTGGTGTCCCTTACTCCCTCACTCTATACCCCTGTGGCGTCCCTCACTCTATACCCCTGTGGCGTCCCTCACTCTATACCCCTGTGGCGGCCCTCACTCCCTCACTCTATACCCCTGTGGTGGCCCTCACTCCCTCACTCTATACCCCTGTGGCGTCCCTCACTCCCTCACTCTATACGCCTGTGGCGTCCCTCACTCCCTCACTCTATACCCCCGTGGCGTCCCTCACTCTCTCACTATACCCCTGTGGCGGCCCTCACTCCCTCACTCTATACCCCCGTGGCGTCCCTCACTCTCTCACTATACCCCTGTGGCGGCCCTCACTCCCTCACTCTATACCCCTGTGGCGGCCCTCACTCCCTCACTCTATACCCCTGTGGCGTCCCTCACTCCCTCACTCTATACCCCTGTGGCGTCCCTCACTCCCTCACTCTATACCCCTGTGGTGTCCCTCACTCCATACCCCTGTGGCGTCGCTCACTCCCTCACTCTATACCCCTTTGGCGTCACTCACTCCCTCACTCTATACCCCTGTGGCGTCCCTCACTCCCTCACTCTATACCCCTGTGGCGTCCCTCACTCTATACCCCTGTGGCATCCCTCACTCCCTCACTCTATACCCCTGTGGCGTCCCTCACTCTATACCCCTGTGGCGTCCCTCACTCTATACCCCTGTGGCGTCCCTCACTCTATACCCCTGTGGCGTCCCTCACTCTATACCCCTGTGGCGTCCCTCACTCCATACCCCTGAGGCGTCCCTCACTCTATACCCCTGTGGCATCACTCACTCCCTCACTCTATACCCCTGTGGCGTCCCTCACTCCCTCACCCTATACCCCTGTGGCGTCCCTCACTCCCTCACTCTATACCACTGTGGCGTCCCTCACTCCCTCACCCTATACCCCTGTGGCGGCCCTCACTCCCTCACTCTATACCCCTGTGGCGTCCCTCACTCCCTCCCTCTATACCCCTGTGGTGTCCCTTACTCCCTCACTCTATACCCCTGTGGCGTACCTCACTCTATACCCCTGTGGCGTCCCTCACTCTATACCCCTGTGGCGGCCCTCACTCCCTCACTCTATACCCCTGTGGTGGCCCTCACTCCCTCACTCTATACCCCTGTGGCGTCCCTCACTCCCTCACTCTATCCCCCTGTGGCGTCCCTCACTCCCTCACTCTATACCCCCGTGGCGTCCCTCACTCTCTCACTATACCCCTGTGGCGGCCCTCACTCCCTCACTCTATACCCCTGTGGTGGCCCTCACTCCCTCACTCTATACCACTGTCGCGTCCCTCACTCCCTCACTCTATACCCCTGTGGCGTCCCTCACTCCCTCACTCTATACCCCTGTGGCGTCCCTCACTCCCTCACTCTATACCCCTGTGGCGTCCCTCACTCTCTCACTATACCCCTGTGGCGGCACCTCACTCCCTCACTCTATACCCCTGTGGCGGCCCTCACTCCCTCACTCTATACCCCTGTGGTGGCCCTCACTCCCTCACTCTATACCCCTGTGGCGGCCCTCACTCTATACCCCTGTGGCATCCCTCACTCTATATCCCTGTGGCGTCCCTCACTCTATACCCCTGTGGCGTCCCTCACTCTATACCCCTGTGGCGGCCCTCACTCCCTCACTCTATACCCCTGTGGCGTCGCTCACTCCCTCACTCTATACCCCTGTGGCGTCCCTCACTCCCTCACTCTATACCCCTGTGGCGTCCCTCACTCCCTCACTCTATACCCCTGTGGCGGCCCTCACTCCCTCACTCTATACCCCTGTGGCGTCCCTCACTCCCTCACTCTATACCCCTTTGGCGTCCCTCACTCCCTCACTCTATACCCCTGTGGCGTCCCTCACTAACTCACTCTATACCCCTGTGACGGCCCTCACTCCCTCACTCTATACCCCTGTGGCGTCCCTCACTCTATACCCCTGTGGCGGCCCTCACTCCCTCACTCTATACCCCTGTGGCGTCCCTCACTCCCTCACTCTATACCCGTGACGGCCCTCACTCCCTCACTCTATACCCCTGTGGCGTCCCTCACTCTATACCCCTGTTGCATCCCTCACTCCCTCACTCTATACCCCTGTGGCGTCCCTCACTCTATACCCCTGTGGCGTCCCTCACTCTATACCCCTGTGGCGTCCCTCACTCCCTCACTCTCTCCCCCTGTGGCGTCCCTCACTCTATACCGCTGTGGCGTCCCTCACTCCCTCACTCTATACCCCTGTGGCGTCCCTCACTCCCTCACTCTATACCCCTGGGGCGTCCCTCACTCTATACCCCTGTGGCGTCCCTCACTCTATACCCCTGTGGCGTCCCTCACTCCCTCACTCTATACCCCTGTGTGGTCCCTCACTCCCTCACTTTATACCCTTTTGGCGTCACTCACTCCCTCACTCTATACCCCTGTGGCGTCCCTCACTCCCTCACTCTATACCCTCTTGGCGTCACTCACTCCCTCACTCTATACCCCTGTGGTGGCCCTCACTCCCTCACTCTATACCCCTGTGGCGTCCCTCACTCCCTCACTCTATACCCGTGGCGGCCCTCACTTCCTCACTCTATACCCGTGGCGTCCCTCACTCCCTCACTCTATACCCCTGTGACGGCCCTCACTCCCTCACTCTATACCCCTGTGGCGTCCCTCACTCCCTCACTCTATACCCGTGGCGTCCCTCACTCCCTCACTCCATACCTGTGGCGTCCCTCACTCTATACCCCTGTGGCGGCCCTCACTCCCTCACTCTATACCCCTGTGGCGTCCCTCACTCCCTCACTCTATACCCGTGGCGTCCCTCACTCCCTCACTCCATACCTGTGGCGTCCCTCACTCTATACCCCTGTGGCGGCCCTCACTCCCTCACTCTATACCCCTGTGGCGGCCCTCACTCCCTCACTCTATACCCCTCTTGGCGTCACTCACTCCCTCACTCTATACCCCTGTGGTGGCCCTCACTCCCTCACTCTATACCCCTGTGGCGTCCCTCACTCCCTCACTCTATACCCGTGGCGTCCCTCACTCCCTCACTCCATACCTGTGGCGTCCCTCACTCTATACCCCTGTGGCGGCCCTCACTCCCTCACTCTATACCCCTGTGGCGTCCCTCACTCCCTCACTCTATACCCCTGTGGCGTCCCTCACTCACTCACTCTATACCCCTGTGGTGTCCCTCACTCCATACCCCTGTGGCGTCGCTCACTCCCTCACTCTATACCCCTTTGGCGTCACTCACTCCCTCACTCTATACCCCTGTGGCGTCCCTCACTCCCTCACTCTATACCCCTGTGGCGTCCCTCATTCTATACCCCTGTGACGGCCCTCACTCCCTCACTCCATACCCCTGTGGCGTCCCTCACTCTATACCCCTGTGGCATCCCTCACTCCCTCACTCTATACCCCTATGGCGTCCCTCACTCTATACCCCTGTGGCGTCCCTCACTCTATACCCCTGTGGCGTCCCTCACTCTATACCCCTGTGGCGTCCCTCACTCCATACCCCTGTGGCGTCCCTCACTCCCTCACTCTATACCCCTGTGGCATCCCTCACTCCCTCACCCTATACCCCTGTGGCGTCCCTCACTCCCTCACTCTATACCCCTGTGGCGTCCCTCACTCCCTCACCCTATACCCCTGTGGCGGCCCTCACTCCCTCACTCTATACCCCTGTGGCGTCCCTCACTCCCTCCCTCTATACCCCTGTGGTGTCCCTTACTCCCTCACTCTATACCCCTGTGGCGTCCCTCACTCTATAACCCTGTGGCGTCCCTCACTCTATACCCCTGTGGCGGCCCTCACTCCCTCACTCTATACCCCTGTGGTGGCCCTCACTCCCTCACTCTATACCCCTGTCGCGTCCCTCACTCCCTCACTCTATGCCCCTGTGGCGTCCCTCACTCCCTCACTCTATACCCCTGTGGCGTCCCTCACTCCATACCCCCGTGGCGTCCCTCACTCTCTCACTATACCCCTGTGGCGGCCCTCACTCCCTCACTCTATACCCCTGTGGTGGCCCTCACTCCCTCACTCTATACCACTGTGGTGGCCCTCACTCCCTCACTCTATACCCCTGTCGCGTCCCTCACTCCCTCACTCTATACCCCTGTGGCGTCCCTCACTCCCTCACTCTATACCCCTGTGGCGTCCCTCACTCCCTCACTCTATACCCCTGTGGCGTCCCTCACTCCCTCACTCTATACCCCTGTGGCGGCACCTCACTCCCTCACTCTATACCCCTGTGGTGGCCCTCACTCCCTAACTCTATACCCCTGTGGTGGCCCTCACTCCCTCACTCTATACCCCTGTGGCGGCCCTCACTCCCTCACTCTATACCCCTGTGGTGGCCCTCACTCCCTCACTCTATACCCCTGTGGTGGCCCTCACTCCCTCACTCTATACCCCTGTGGCGGCCCTCACTCCCTCACCTCTATACCCCTTTGGCGTCACTCACTCCCTCACTCTATACCCCTGTGGCGTCCCTCACTCCCTCACTCTATACCCCTGTGACGGCCCTCACTCCCTCACTCTATACCCCTGTGGCGTCCCTCACTCTATACCCCTGTGGCGGCCCTCACTCCCTCACTCTATACCCCTGTGGCGTCCCTCACTCTATACCCCTGTGACGGCCCTCACTCCCTCACTCCATACCGCTGTGGCGTCCCTCACTCTATACCCCTGTGGCATCCCTCACTCCCTCACTCTATACCCCTGTGGCGTCCCTCACTCTATACCCCTGTGGCGTCCCTCACTCTATACCCCTGTGGCGTCCCTCACTCCATACCCCTGTGGCGTCCCTCACTCCCTCACTCTATACCCCTGCGGTGGCCCTCACTCCCTCACTCTATACCCCTGTGGTGGCCCTCACTCTATACCCCTGTGGCATCCCTCACTCCCTCACTCTATACCCCTGTGGCGTCCCTCACTCCCTCACTCTATACCCCTGCGGTGGCCCTCACTCCCTCACTCTATACCCCTGTGGTGGCCCTCACTCTATACCCCTGTGGCGTCCCTCACTCCCTCACCCTATACCCCTGTGGCGTCCCTCACTCCCTCACTCTATACCCCTGTGGCGTCCCTCACTCCCTCACCCTATACCCCTGTGGCGTCCCTCACTCTATACCCCTGTGGCGTCCCTCACTCCATACCCCTGTGGCGTCCCTCACTCCCTCACTCTATACCCCTGTGGCGTTCCTCACTCCCTCACTCTATACCCCTGTGGTGGCCCTCACTCCCTCACTCTATACCCCTGTGGTGGCACTCACTCCCTCACTCTATACCCCTGTGGCGTCCCTCACTCCCTCACTCTATACCCCTGTGGCGTCCCTCACTCTCTCACTATACCCCTGTGGCGGCCCTCACTCCCTCACTCTATACCCCTGTGGTGGCCCTCACTCCCTCACTCTATACCCCTGTGGCGGCCCTCACTCCCTCACTCTATACCCCTGTGGTGGCCCTCACTCCCTCACTCTATACCCCTGTGGCGGCCCTCACTCCCTCACTCTATACCCCTGTGGCGGCCCTCACTCTATACCCCTGTGGCGTCCCTCACTCTATACCCCTGTGGCGTCCCTCGCTCCCTCACTCTATACCCCTGTGGCGGCTCTCACTCCCTCACTCTATACCCCTGTGGCGTCCCTCACTCCCTCACTCTATACCCCTGTGGCGGCCCTCACTCCCTCACTCTATACCCCTGTGGCGTCCCTCACTCCCTCACTCTATACCCCTGTGGCGTCCCTCACTCCCTCACTCTATACCCCTGTGGCGTCCCTCACTCCCTCACTCTATACCCCTGTGGCGTCGCTCACTCCCTCACTCTATACCCCTGTGGCGGCCCTCACTCCCTCACTCTATACCCCTGTGGCGTCCCTCACTCCCTCACTCTATACCCCTGTGGCGGCCCTCACTCCCTCACTCTATACCCCTGTGGCGTCGCTCACTCCCTCACTCTATACCCCTGTGGCGTCCCTCACTCCCTCACTCTATACCCCTGTGGCGGCCCTCACTCCCTCACTCTATACCCCTGTGGCGTCCCTCACTCTATACCCCTTTGGCGTCCCTCACTCCCTCACTCTATACCCCTGTGGCGTCCCTCACTCCCTCACTCTATACCCCTGTGACGGCCCTCACTCCCTCACTCTATACCCGTGGCGGCCCTCACTCCCTCACTCTATACCCCTGTGGCGTCCCTCACTCTATACACCTGTGGCGGCCCTCACTCCCTCACTCTATACCCCTGTGGCGTCCCTCACTCTATACCCCTGTGGCATCCCTCACTCCCTCACTCTATACCCCTGTGGCGTCCCTCACTCTATACCCCTGTGGCGTCCCTCACTCTATACCCCTGTGGCGTCCCTCACTCTATACCCCTGTGGCGTCCCTCACTCCCTCACTCTATACCCCTGTGGCGTCCCTCACTCCCTCACTCTATACCCCTGTGGCATCCCTCACTCCCTCACTCTATACCCCTGTGGCATCCCTCACTCTATACCCCTGTGGCGTCCCTCACTCCCTCACCCTATACCCCTGTGGCGTCCCTCACTCCCTCCCTCTATACCCCTGTGGCGTCCCTTACTCCCTCACTCTATACCCCTGTGGCATCCCTCACTCCCTCACTCTATACCCCTGTGGCGTCCCTCACTCCCTCACTCTATACCCCTGTGGCGTCCCTCACTCCCTCACTCTATACCCCTGTGGCGTCCCTCACTCCCTCACTCTATACCCCTGTGGCATCCCTCACTCCCTCACTCTATACCCCTGTGGCATCCCTCACTCCCTCACTCTATACCCCTGTGGCGTCCCTCACTCCCTCACCCTATACCCCTGTGGCGTCCCTCACTCCCTCCCTCTATACCCCTGTGGCGTCCCTTACTCCCTCACTCTATACCCCTGTGGCGTCCCTCACTCTATACCCCTGTGGCGGCCCTCACTCCCTCACTCTATACCCCTGTGGCGGCCCTCACTCCCTCACTCTATACCCCTGTGGCGTCCCTCACTCCCTCACTCTATACCCCTGTGGCGGCCCTCACTCCCTCCCTCTATACCCCTGTGGCGTCCCTCACTCTCTACCCCTGTGGCGTCCCTCACTCCCTCCCTCTATACCCCTGTGGCGTCCCTCACTCTATACCCCTGTGGCGTCCCTTACTCCCTCACTCTATACCCCTGTGGCGTCCCTCACTCTATACCCCTGTGACGGCCCTCACTCCCTCCCTCTATACCCCTGTGGCGTCCCTCACTCTATACCCCTGTGGCGTCCCTCACTCCCTCACTCTATACCCCTGTGCCGGTCCTCACTCCCTCACTCTATACCCCTGTGGTGGCCCTCACTCCCTCACTCTATACCCCTGTGGCGTCCCAAACTCCCTCACTCTATACCCGTGGCGGCCCTCACTCCCTCACTCTATACCCCTGTGGCGTCCCTCACTCTATACCCCTGTGGCGTCCCTCACTCCCTCACTCTATACCCCTGTGGCGTCCCTCACTCCCTCACTCTATACCCCTGTGGCGTCCCTCACTCCCTCACTCTATACCCGTGGCGGCCCTCACTCCCTCACTCTATACCCCTGTGGCGTCCCTCACTCCCTCACTCTATACCCCTGTGACGCCCCTCACTCTATACCCCTGTGGCCTCCCTCACTCTATACCCCTGTGGCGGCCCTCACTCCCTCACTCTATACCCCTGTGGCGTCCCTCACTCCCTCACTCTATACCCCTGTGGCGTCCCTCACTCCCTCACCCTATACCCCTGTGGCGGCCCTCACTCCCTCACTCTATACCCCTGTGGCGTCCCTCACTCTATACCCCTGTGGCGTCCCTCACTCTATACCCCTGTGGCGTCCCTCACTCCCTCACTCTATACCCCTGTGGCGGCCCTCACTCCCTCACTCTATACCCCTGTGGCGTCCCTCACTCCCTCACTCTATACCCCTGTGACGCCCCTCACTCTATACCCCTGTGGCCTCCCTCACTCTATACCCCTGTGGCGGCCCTCACTCCCTCACTCTATACCCCTGTGGCGTCCCTCACTCCCTCACTCTATACCCCTGTGGCGTCCCTCACTCCCTCACTCTATACCCCTGTGGCGTCCCTCACTCCCTCACTCTATACCCCTGTGGCGTCCCTCACTCCCTCACTCTATACCCCTGTGGCGTCCCTCACTCTATACCCCTGTGGCGTCCCTCACTCCCTCACTCTATACCCCTGTGGCGTCCCTCACTCCCTCACTCTATACCCCTGTGGCGTCCCTCACTCCCTCACTCCATAACCGTGGCGTCCCTCACTCCATACCCCTGTGGCGGCCCTCAGTCTATACCCCTGTGGCATCCCTCACTCTCTCCCCCTGTGGCGTCCCTCACTCCCTCACTCTTTACCCCCGTGGCGTCCCTCACTCCCTCACTCTATACCCCTGTGGCGTCCCTCACACCCTCCCTCTATACCCCTGTGGTGTCCCTCACTCCCTCACTCTATACCCCTGTGGCGTCCCTCACTCTATACCCCTGTGGCGTCCCTCACTCCCTCACTCTATACCCCTGTGGCGTCCCTCACTCCCTCACTCTATACCCCTGTGACAGCCCTCACTCCCTCACTCTATACCCCTGTGGCGGCCCTCACGCCCTCATTCTCTACCCCTGTGGCGTCCCTCCCTCTATACCCCTGTGGCGTCCCTCACTCTATACCCCTGTGACGGCCCTCACTCCCTCACTCTATACCCCTGTGGCGGCCCTCACTCCTTCACTCTATACCCCTGTGGCGTCCCTCACTCCCTCACTCTATACCCCTGTGGCGGCCCTCACTCTATACCCCTGTGGCGGCCCTCACTCCCTCACTCTATACCCCTGTCGCGTCCCTCACTCCCTCCCTCTATACCCCTGTGGCGTCCCTCCCTTTATACCCCTGTGGCGGCCCTCACTCCCTCACTCTATACCCCTGTGGCGTCCCTCACTCCCTCACTCTATACCCCTGTGGCGTTCCTCACTCCCTCACTCTATACCCCTGTGGCGGCCCTCACTCCCTCATTCTCTACCCCTGTGGCGTCCCTCCCTCTATACCCCTGTGGCGTCCCTCACTCTATACCCCTGTGACGGCCCTCACTCCCTCACTCTATACCCCTGTGGCGGCCCTCACTCCCTCACTCTATACCCCTGTGGCGTCCCTCACTCCCTCACTCTATACCCCTGTGGCGGCCCTCACTCTATACCCCTGTGGCGGCCCTCACTCCCTCACTCTATACCCCTGTCGCGTCCCTCACTCCCTCCCTCTATACCCCTGTGGCGTCCCTCCCTTTATACCCCTGTGGCGGCCCTCACTCCCTCACTCTATACCCCTGTGGCGTCCCTCACTCCCTCACTCTATACCCCTGTGGCGTTCCTCACTCCCTCACTCTATACCCCTGTGGCGGCCCTCACTCCCTCACTCTATACCCCTGTGGCGTCCCTCACTCCCTCACTCTATACCCGTGTCGTTCCTCACTCTATACCCCTGTGGCGTCCCTCACTCCCTCACTCTATACCCCTGTGGCGGCCCTCACTCTATACCCCTGTGGCATCCCTCACTCCCTCACTCTATACCCCTGTGGCGTCCCTCACTCTATACCCCTGTGGCATCCCTCACTCCCTCACTCTATACCCCTGTGGCGTCCCTCACTCCCTCCCTCTATACCCCTGTGGCGTCCCTTACTCCCTCACTCTATACCCCTGTGGCGTCCCTCACTCTATACCCCTGTGGCGGCCCTCACTCCCTCACTCTATACCCCTGTGGCGGCCCTCACTCCCTCCCTCTATACCCCTGTGGCGTCCCTCACTCTCTACCCCTGTGGCGTCCCTCACTCCCTCCCTCTATACCCCTGTGGCGTCCCTCACTCTATACCCCTGTGGCGTCCCTTACTCCCTCACTCTATACCCCTGTGGCGTCCCTCACTCTATACCCCTGTGACGGCCCTCACTCCCTCCCTCTATACCCCTGTGGCGTCCCTCACTCTATACCCCTGTGGCGTCCCTCACTCCCTCACTCTATACCCCTGTGCCGGTCCTCACTCCCTCACTCTATACCCCTGTGGTGGCCCTCACTCCCTCACTCTATACCCCTGTGGCGTCCCAAACTCCCTCACTCTATACCCCTGTGGCGTCCCTCACTCCCTCACTCTATACACCTGTGGCGGCCCTCACTCCCTCACTCTATACGCCTGTGGCGGCCCTCACTCCCTCACTCTATACCCGTGGCGGCCCTCACTCCCTCACTCTATACCCCTGTGGCGTCCCTCACTCTATACCCCTGTGGCGTCCCTCACTCCCTCACTCTATACCCCTGTGGCGTCCCTCACTCCCTCACTCTATACCCCTGTGGCGTCCCTCACTCCCTCACTCTATATCCGTGGCGGCCCTCACTCCCTCACTCTATACCCCTGTGGCGTCCCTCACTCCCTCACTCTATACCCCTGTGACGCCCCTCACTCTATACCCCTGTGGCCTCCCTCACTCTATACCCCTGTGGCGGCCCTCACTCCCTCACTCTATACCCCTGTGGCGTCCCTCACTCCCTCACTCTATACCCCTGTGGCGTCCCTCACTCCCTCACTCTATACCCCTGTGGCGGCCCTCACTCCCTCACTCTATACCCCTGTGGCGTCCCTCACTCTATACCCCTGTGGCGTCCCTCACTCTATACCCCTGTGGCGTCCCTCACTCTATACCCCTGTGGCGGCCCTCACTCCCTCACTCTATACCCCTGTGGCGTCCCTCACTCCCTCACTCTATACCCCTGTGACGCCCCTCACTCTATACCCCTGTGGCCTCCCTCACTCTATACCCCTGTGGCGGCCCTCACTCCCTCACTCTATACCCCTGTGGCGTCCCTCACTCCCTCACTCTATACCCCTGTGGCGTCCCTCACTCCCTCACTCTATACCCCTGTGGCGTCCCTCACTCCCTCACTCTATACCCCTGTGGCGTCCCTCACTCCCTCACTCTATACCCCTGTGGCGTCCCTCACTCTATACCCCTGTGGCGTCCCTCACTCCCTCACTCTATACCCCTGTGGCGTCCCTCACTCCCTCACTCTATACCCCTGTGGCGTCCCTCACTCCCTCACTCCATAACCGTGGCGTCCCTCACTCCATACCCCTGTGGCGGCCCTCAGTCTATACCCCTGTGGCATCCCTCACTCTCTCCCCCTGTGGCGTCCCTCACTCCCTCACTCTTTACCCCCGTGGCGTCCCTCACTCCCTCACTCTATACCCCTGTGGCGTCCCTCACACCCTCCCTCTATACCCCTGTGGTGTCCCTCACTCCCTCACTCTATACCCCTGTGGCGTCCCTCACTCTATACCCCTGTGGCGTCCCTCACTCCCTCACTCTATACCCCTGTGGCGTCCCTCACTCCCTCACTCTATACCCCTGTGACAGCCCTCACTCCCTCACTCTATACCCCTGTGGCGGCCCTCACGCCCTCATTCTCTACCCCTGTGGCGTCCCTCCCTCTATACCCCTGTGGCGTCCCTCACTCTATACCCCTGTGACGGCCCTCACTCCCTCACTCTATACCCCTGTGGCGGCCCTCACTCCCTCACTCTATACCCCTGTGGCGTCCCTCACTCCCTCACTCTATACCCCTGTGGCGGCCCTCACTCTATACCCCTGTGGCGGCCCTCACTCCCTCACTCTATACCCCTGTCGCGTCCCTCACTCCCTCCCTCTATACCCCTGTGGCGTCCCTCCCTTTATACCCCTGTGGCGGCCCTCACTCCCTCACTCTATACCCCTGTGGCGTCCCTCACTCCCTCACTCTATACCCCTGTGGCGTTCCTCACTCCCTCACTCTATACCCCTGTGGCGGCCCTCACTCCCTCATTCTCTACCCCTGTGGCGTCCCTCCCTCTATACCCCTGTGGCGTCCCTCACTCTATACCCCTGTGGCGTCCCTCACTCCCTCACTCTATACCCCTGTGGCGGCCCTCACTCCCTCACTCTATACCCCTGTGGCGTCCCTCACTCCCTCACTCTATACCCCTGTGGCGGCCCTCACTCTATACCCCTGTGGCGGCCCTCACTCCCTCACTCTATACCCCTGTCGCGTCCCTCACTCCCTCCCTCTATACCCCTGTGGCGTCCCTCCCTTTATACCCCTGTGGCGGCCCTCACTCCCTCACTCTATACCCCTGTGGCGTCCCTCACTCCCTCACTCTATACCCCTGTGGCGTCCCTCACTCCCTCACTCTATACCCCTGTGTCGTCCCTCACTCTATACCCCTGTGGCGGCCCTCACTCTATACCCCTGTGGCGGCCCTCACTCCCTCACTCTATACCCCTGTGGCGGCCCTCACTCCCTCACTCTATACCCGTGGTGGCCCTCACTCCATCCCCCTGTGGTGGCCCTCACTCCCTCACTCTACATCCCTGTGGCGTCCCTCACTCCCTCACTCCATACCCCTGTGGCGTCCCTCACTCCCTCACTCTATACCCCTGTTGCGGCCCTCACTCCCTCACTCTATACCCCTGTGGCGTCCCTCACTCCCTCACTCTACATCCCTGTGGCGTCCCTCACTCCCTCACTCTATACCCCTGTTGCGGCCCTCACTCCCTCACTCTATACCCCTGTGGCGTCCCTCACTCCCTCACTCTATACCCCTGTGTCGTCCCTCACTCTATACCCCTGTGGCGGCCCTCACTCCCTCACTCTATACCCCTGTGGCGGCCCTCACTCCCTCACTCTATACCCGTGGTGGCCCTCACTCCATCCCCCTGTGGTGGCCCTCACTCCCTCACTCTACATCCCTGTGGCGTCCCTCACTCCCTCACTCCATACCCCTGTGGCGTCCCTCACTCCCTCACTCTATACCCCTGTTGCGGCCCTCACTCCCTCACTCTATACCCCTGTGGCGTCCCTCACTCCCTCACTCTACATCCCTGTGGCGTCCCTCACTCCCTCACTCTATACCCCTGTGGCGTCCCTCACTCTATACCCCTGTGGCGTCCCTCACTCTATACCCCTGTGCCGTCCCTCACTCTATACCCCTGTGGCGTCCCTCACTCCCTCACTCAATACCCCTGTGCCGTCCCTCACTCTATACCCGTGGCGTCCCTCACTCCCTCACTCTATACCCCTGTGGCGTCCCTCACTCCCTCACTCTATACCCCTGTGGCGTCCCTCACTCCCTCACTCTATACCCCTGTGGCGTCCCTCACTCCCTCACTCTATACCCCTGTGGCGTCCCTCACTCCCTCACTCTATACCACTGTGGCGTCCCTCACTCCCTCCCTCTATACCCCTGTGGCGTCCCTCACTCCCTCACTCTATACCCGTGGTGGCCCTCACTCTATACCCCTGTGGCGTCCCTCACTCTATACCCCTGTGGCGTCCCTCACTCCCTCATTCTACATCCCTGTGGCGGCCCTCACTCCCTCACTCTATACCCCTGTGGCGTCCCTCACTCTATACCCCTGTGGCGTCCCTCACTCTATACCCCTGAGGCGTCCCTCACTCCCTCACTCTATACCCCTGTGGCGTCCCTCACTCCCTCACTCTATACCCCTGTGCCGTCCCTCACTCTATACCCCTGTGGCGTCCCTCACTCCCTCACTCTATACCCCTGTGGCGTCCCTCACTCTATACCCCTGAGGCGTCCCTCACTCCCTCACTCTATACCCCTGTGCCGTCCCTCACTCTATACCCGTGGCGTCCCTCACTCCCTCACTCTATACCCCTGTGGCGCCCCTCACTCCCTCACTCTATACCTCTGTGGCGTCCCTCACTCCCTCACTCTATACCCCTGTGCCGTCCCTCACTCTATACCCCTGTGGCGTCCCTCACTCCCTCACTCTATACCCCTGTGTCGTCCCTCACTCTATACCCCTGTGCCGTCCCTCACTCTATACCCCTGTGGCGTCCCTCACTCCCTCGCTCTATACCCCTGTGGCGTCCCTCACTCCCTCACTCTATACCCCTGTGGCGTCCCTCACTCCCTCACTCTACATCCCTGTGGCGTCCCTCACTCCCTCACTCTATACCCCTGTGGTGGCCCTCACTCCCTCACTCTATACCCCTGTGGCGTCCCTCACTCCCTCACTCTATACCCCTGTGGCGTCCCTCACTCCCTCACTCTACATCCCTGTGGCGTCCCTCACTCCCTCACTCTATACCCGTGGTGGCCCTCACTCCCTCACTCTATACCCCTGTGACGGCCCTTACTCCCTCCCTCTATACCCCTGTGGCGTCCCTCACTCTATACCCCTGTGACGGCCCTCACTCCCTCCCTATATACCCCTGTGGCGTCCCTCACTCTATACCCCTGTGGTGGCCCTCACTCCCTCACTCTATACCCCTGTGGCGTCCCTCACTCCCTCACTCTATACCCCTGTGGCGGCCCTCACTCCCTCACTCTATACCCCTGTGGCGTCCCTCACTCCCTCACTCTATACCCCTGTGGCGTCCCTCACTCTATACCCCTGTGGCGTCCCTCACTCCCTCACTCTATACCCCTGTGGCGTCCCTCACTCTATACCCCTGTGGCGGCCCTCACTCCCTCACTCTATACCCCTGTGGCGGCCCTCACTCCCTCACTCTATACCCCTGTGGCGTCCCTCACTCTATACCCCTGTGGCGTCCCTCACTCCCTCACTCTTTACCCCTGTGGCGTCCCTCACTCTATACCCCTGTGGCGTCCCTCACTCCCTCACTCTATACCCGTGTCGTTCCTCACTCTCTACCCCTGTGGCGTCCCTCACTCATTCCCTCTATACCCCTGTGGCGTCCCTCACTCTATACCCCTGTGGCGTCCCTCACTCTATACCCCTGAGGCGTCCCTCACTCTATACCCCTGTGGCGTCCCTCACTCCCTCACTCTATACCCCTGTGTCGTCCCTCACTCTATACCCCTGTGGCGTCCCTCACTCCCTCACTCTATACCCCTGTGGCGTCGCTCACTCCCTCACTCTATACCCCTGTGGCGTCCCTCACTCCCTCACTCTATACCCCTGTGGCGGCCCTCACTCCCTCACTCTATACCCCTGTGGCGTCCCTCACTCCCTCACTCTATACCCCTGTGGCGTCCCTCACTCCCTCCCTCTATACCCCTGTGGCGTCCCTCACTCCCTCACTCTATACCCGTGGTGGCCCTCACTCCATCCCCCTGTGGTGGCCCTCACTCCCTCACTCTACATCCCTGTGGCGTCCCTCACTCCCTCACTCTATACCCCTGTGGCGTCCCTCACTTCCCTCACTCTATACCCCTGTTGCGGCCCTCACTCCCTCACTCTATACCCCTGTGGCGTCCCTCACTCCCTCACTCTACATCCCTGTGGCGTCCCTCACTCCCTCACTCTATACCCCTGTGGCGTCCCTCACTCTATACCCCTGTGGCGTCCCTCACTCTATACCCCTGTGGCGTCCCTCACTCCCTCACTCTATACCCCTGTGGCGTCCCTCACTCCCTCACTCTATACCCCTGTGGCGTCCCTCACTCCCTCACTCTATACCCCTGTGGCGTCCCTCACTCCCTCACTCTATACCCCTGTGGCGTCCCTCACTCCCTCACTCTATACCCCTGTGGCGTCCCTCACTCCCTCCCTCTATACCCCTGTGGCGTCCCTCACTCCCTCACTCTATACCCGTGGTGGCCCTCACTCTATACCCCTGTGGCGTCCCTCACTCTATACCCCTGTGGCGTCCCTCACTCCCTCACTCTACATCCCTGTGGCGGCCCTCACTCCCTCACTCTATACCCCTGTGGCGTCCCTCACTCTATACCCCTGTGGCGTCCCTCACTCTATACCCCTGAGGCGTCCCTCACTCCCTCACTCTATACCCCTGTGGCGTCCCTCACTCCCTCACTCTATACCCCTGTGCCGTCCCTCACTCTATACCCCTGTGGCGTCCCTCACTCCCTCACTCTATACCCCTGTGGCGTCCCTCACTCTATACCCCTGTGGCGTCCCTCACTCCCTCACTCTATACCCCTGTGCCGTCCCTCACTCTATACCCCTGTGGCGTCCCTCACTCCCTCACTCTATACCCCTGTGGCGCCCCTCACTCCCTCACTCTATACCCCTGTGGCGTCCCTCACTCCCTCACTCTATACCCCTGTGCCGTCCCTCACTCTATACCCCTGTGGCGTCCCTCACTCCCTCACTCTATACCCCTGTGTCGTCCCTCACTCTATACCCCTGTGCCGTCCCTCACTCTATACCCCTGTGGCGTCCCTCACTCCCTCCCTCTATACCCCTGTGGCGTCCCTCACTCCCTCACTCTATACCCCTGTGGCGTCCCTCACTCCCTCACTCTACATCCCTGTGGCGTCCCTCACTCCCTCACTCTATACCCCTGTGGTGGCCCTCACTCCCTCACTCTATACCCCTGTGGCGTCCCTCACTCCCTCACTCTATACCCCTGTGGCGTCCCTCACTCCCTCACTCTACATCCCTGTGGCGTCCCTCACTCCCTCACTCTATACCCGTGGTGGCCCTCACTCCCTCACTCTATACCCCTGTGACGGCCCTTACTCCCTCCCTCTATACCCCTGTGGCGTCCCTCACTCTATACCCCTGTGACGGCCCTCACTCCCTCCCTCTATACCCCTGTGGCGTCCCTCACTCTATACCCCTGTGGTGGCCCTCACTCCCTCACTCTATACCCCTGTGGCGTCCCTCACTCCCTCACTCTATACCCGTGGCGGCCCTCACTCCCTCACTCTATACCCCTGTGGCGTCCCTCACTCCCTCACTCTATACCCCTGTGGCGTCCCTCACTCTATACCCCTGTGGCGTCCCTCACTCCCTCACTCTATACCCCTGTGGCGTCCCTCACTCTATACCCCTGTGGCGGCCCTCACTCCCTCACTCTATACCCCTGTGGCGTCCCTCACTCCCTCACTCTATACCCCTGTGGCGTCCCTCACTCTATACCCCTGTGGCGTCCCTCACTCCCTCACTCTATACCCCTGTGGCGTCCCTCACTCCCTCACTCTATATCCCTGTCCATACAGCTCTCCCCCACCACGTTTAATAACTTCAACACATTTATAGGTCCCTTTCCTGTACTCCCGTTGGGAATTGTATCTTCATTTACTTTGGATTCATTCCCAGGATGTGGCCGCCGCTGGGCAAGGCCCAGCATTTATTCCCCATCCCTAATTGCCCCTTGAGGTGGTGGTGGGTGAGCCGCCATGTTGAACCTGCCGCAGTCCCCGTGTGGGTGTAGGTACACCCCACCGTGCTGTTAGGGAGGGAGTTCCCAGGATTTTGACCCCAGCCACAGTGAAGGAACGTCCGATATATTTCCGAGTCGGGATGGCGAGCGGCTCGGAGGGGGGGGGAACTTGCAGGCGGTGGCGTTCCCCGTGCGTCTGCTGCTGTCCTCGTTCTTCTAGACGGTAGAGGTGGCGGGTTTGGAAGGTGCTGTCGAAGGAGCGAGTGGCAGCGGCGCGTCTTGTAGACGGTGCGCACGGCTGCCGCTGTGCGTCGGGGGTGGAGGGGGCGAATGTTTGTGGTTAGCGTGTCGATCGAGCGGGGCTGCTTTGTCCTGGATGGTGTCGAGCTTCTCGAGTGTCGTTGGGAGCCGCGCTCATCCAGGCGAGTGGAGAGTATTCCCTCACACTCCTGACTTGTGCCTTGTAGATG
Organism: Scyliorhinus torazame; assembly: GCF_047496885.1. NCBI lineage: Eukaryota > Metazoa > Chordata > Chondrichthyes > Carcharhiniformes > Scyliorhinidae > Scyliorhinus > Scyliorhinus torazame. The sequence continues at coordinate 13,896,684 of NC_092730.1, read as the reverse complement.
GTGGACAGGCTTTGGGGGGAGTCAGGAGGTGAGTTACTCTCCGCAGGATTCCCAGCCTCTGACCTGCCCTGGTAGCCGCAGTGTTTATATTGTTGCTCTGTTTATCTGGTTATAAATATGGCGGTCAATATGGTCGCCTTCCTTAATCCTAACTATGTTTACTTTAGAGTCGCCAGGTATCTCTCGATACCACCGCAAGGTTCAAACCCGAATACTGATCAAAGAGCCAATACACCAGTTAGTTAGTTCAAAGTCAGTACTGTTTATTTACACACACACAGTAAGATCTACTCATGCACAAAGTACTACCAAACTAAACTATCTCTAACGCTAACGCCTGTACTTAACTTCGGGTGCCCACTTAGTCAGAGGAACAATGGCCGTTGTTCGGGATCTGAGGCTGTTGGGTTCGAAGAGAAACAGGAGAACAGCGAAGGTCGTCCGTCTGGTAGCGAGCGTTGACCTTGAACCTTGAACTTCTGGTGATGCTGGTGGACGGGTCTCTCCGCTTTGAGAGCCAAGTCCAAGAGAGTGAATCTCTCCTGGGGGTTCCTTCTTATCCTTGGAGGGCTTCGCGCGCTTTTAGGTGGGCCTTAAACTTGGCCCCAATTAATTGGGCCGCTTCTCGATCACTGTTATCGATCTTGACGATAAAGGGGTGGGTGCCCTGATGGCTGGGCGTGTCTCAGGTGGCCGTTGGCCTTGCTTTGTTTGTGCTTTTCGGTTGGGAACTGGCGCCGGGATGTCTGCAATAGTATCGGTGACCTGAGTGTCATTCCTTTGTTTCCCGGAGATGGGCCATCAATATGCTAATCGACCCATAGTTTCAATTCCGTCTGGGAGCCGTTTCCCAAATATCCATTCAGGCTCTGTGCCTGCTTGTTTTCTGGCATTGTCCACACTTCCCTATACTCTTTGCGAGCGTCAATTTTGTATTCTAGAAGTGGCCATCCCAGATGGCTACAATATGGCTGGGTCCAGTTCAGTTTCTGATCAATGGCGACCCCCCCAGGATGTTGAGTGTGGGGGATTCGGCGATGGTAATGCCATTGAATGTCAAGGGGCGACGGTTAGATCCTGTCTTGTAGGAGATGGGCATTGCCGGGCGCGACTGTAACTTGCCACTTGTCAGCCCCGAGCCTGGAGATTGTCCGGGTCTTGCTGCATTTGGACAGGGACTGATTCAGTATCTGAGGAGTTGTGAATGGTGCTGACATTGTGCAGTCGTCCGCAAACATCCCCACTTCTGACCTTGTGATGGAGGGAAGGTCATTGATGAAGCAGCTGAAGATGGTTGGGGCCTAGGACACGACCCTGAGGAACTCCTGCAGTGAAGTCCTGGAGCTGAGATGATTGACCTCCAACCGCCACAACCATCTTCCTTTGTGCCGGGTCTGACTCCAACCAGCGGAGAGTTTCCCCCTGATTCCCACTGACTCCAGTGTAGCTCGGGCTCCTTGATGTCACACTCGGTCAAACGCTGCCTCGATGTCGAGGGCAGTCACTCTCGCCCTCACCTCTGGCATTCAGCTCTTTTGTCCATGTTTGAACCAAGGCTGTGATGGGGTCAGGAGCTGAGTGAACCTGGGCAGAACCCAAACTGAGCGTCCGTGAGCAGGTTATTGCTGAGTAAGTGCCGCTTGATAGCTCTGTTGGTGACTCCTTCCATCACTTTGCTGATGATGGAGAGCAGACTGATAGGGAGTTAATTGGCTGGGTTGGATTTGTCCTGTTTCTTGTGCACTGGACACACCTGGGTGATTTTCCACATTGCCGGGTAGATGCCAGTGTTGTAGCTGGACTGGAACAGCTTGGCTATGGGTGCAGCAAGTCCTGAGCACAGGTCTTCAGTACTATTGCGGGATATTGTCAGGGCCCAAAGCCTTTGCAGTGCCCAGCGCCTTCAGATGATAACACGCGGAGTGAGTCGAACTAGTTTTAGACACTGTTGTAACGTAGGAAAGGTCCTATCAACTTCAGTGTGATTATGAGCCAGATCATTAGTTTGTGTGTTGTTGGTTGGGGCCCAGGACACTGGGGAGAACTCTTCCCCCAACCTCCCCCCTGCAATACAGCCGTGGGATCCCCAGCAGATTGGGGGAATGAGCTCAAATGGTAGAGCACCTGCTTAGCATGTGAGAGGTAGTGGGATCGATGCCCACATTCTCCACTTTCATTTGGGGCAGCACGGTAGCATTGTGGTTAGCACAATTGCTTCACAGCGCCAGGGTCCCAGGTTCGATTCCCGGCTTGGGTCACTGTCTGTGCAGAGTCTGCACGTTCTCCCCGTGTCTGCGTGGGTTTCCTCCGGGTGCTCCGGTTTCCTCCCACAGTCCAAAGATGTGCAGGTTAGGTGGATTAGCCATGATAAATTGTCCTTAGTGTCCAAAATAGTGTTGGGTGGGGTTACTGGGTTATGGAATAGCGTGGCGGTGTGGGCTTGGGTGGGGTGCTCTTTCCAATAGCCGGTGCAGACTCGATGGGCTGAATGGCCTCCTTCTGCACTGTAAATTCTATGATCTATGATCTTCCACACCAACCCAAGAACGAAGACGGAGATCTCAGACTCACATCTCACCCAGAGAGCACCTCCTCCTCCGACAGTGCAGCCCTCCCTCAGCGCTATCACCCAGAGGCGGCCTAGATCTCTCTGCGCAGGTCCCTGGAGAGGGGACTCAATCTCCCAGCCCGGGCCACGAGTGGGGGGTGGGGGGGGGGGGGGAAGAGGGCCGCCCACCGACGGCCCGACTGCAGTAAGCTTCGAACCAGCGGCGAACGTCCCAACGCTGGATCACGAATAGAAATCACTGCCATGCGGTGGGCTGGGTGGTGGGGGGGGGGATTTGGGCCCAGCCGCGCTGCCCCACCCAGTCGAATAGCAGAGCTAACCGCACCCCCCTCCCCATCCTTCCTGCAGTCACCAAACCAGTGTAAAAAACAGCAACGCCAGGAGCGGGGGCCTTACCTTATTCCAGTAAAGTGGGCGTGGATTTGCAGCTGCGCCTTATAGACCTCGATGCGTTTGGTCTGGATCTCGATCACCGCCCCCATCGTCGGCGTGTACTGGACAGAGAGAAGAACCTTCACCGTCAGGACCTTCTATTCCACCCCCCACCCCCTCCCAACCCCAACGCTTCAGACGCCATCATGCAGCCGGAAATCTGGGGGGGGGGGGGGGCGGGGCACGGATTCAGCCCCTCCCCTCCACCCAATCCTCCATCAGTGCCCGTCGCACAGGTGTGTGTGTGGGGGACCCCTGCCGTGTGCAAAATGGCCGCCGTCTTTCCAACACGACCATGGCGGCCGCGCTGGGAAAAAGCGCTTGGGCGGCGGTGGAAAGTTCTGGAGGAGCTGCTAACGGGTCTTCTGCGCCCGAGCTGGGTTGAGGGGCAAGTTCTAATCGAGGCGGCGTTCAAAGTCACGGGGGGGGGGGCGCGAGGAGAACGCGTTTCCCAGTTGCCAGGAGGGTGAACACAGACTGAGGAGAATCGGGAAAAGGACCAGGGCGGGGAAAAGAGGACGTAAATGTTTTTTTAAACACAGCGAGTTATTGTGATCTGGAAGGGGCTGCCTGATAGGGTGGCGGAGGAAGCAGATCATGGCCTTCCACACAGCTGTAGGTTGGAGCAAATGTTACTTAAATTGACGAGTGTAATAAGCATCGACGGAGGGAAGGAAAAAACAGGACTGAGCTCAGGCTATCGGAGGAGGTCCACAATGTCTTCAAAGCATTGTGGAGCAGGGCTGTCTGTCAGCTTTTACTTTCGTTTGAGGCTGTTTGCTGCAGGATGTGTTTAGTTTCGTTTTCAGTGTTGGAGCTGAAGCCAGACAGAGCAGGTGTACTGTTGAGCTCTCTGCCATGAAAAGACTCTCTCTTGATCATTTGGTGAATTCAGAATTATAAATGTTCTCAGTAGTGAATGTAAACCTGATGTGCTTCTGTGAAAAGGTGTTTCTTTCATCTTCTGGATGTTGTTTGGGAAGTTATTAAGGATTACTTAGTGTTGTATTCTTTGGGGGTTGTATTTGAATTGATGGTTGCTAAGATGTTCACTGTTTGTTTTAAAAAGGTTAACTTGAGTTCATAGAATAAACATTGTTTTGATTTAAAAAATACTTTTCCATTTCTGCTGTCCCACACCTGTAGAGTGGGCCGTGCGCTCCCCATACCACAATCTAGTAAAAGTTGTGGGTCAGGGGAACTCCCATGATACACTTTGGGGCTCTCTAAACCCTGCGCCCATAACACAGTGGCTAGCACCGCTGCCTCACTGCGCTGAGGACCCGGGTTCGAATCCCGGCCCCGGGTCACTGTCCGTGTGGAGTTGGCCCATTCTCCCCGTGTCTGCGAGGGTTTCACCCCCACAACCCAAAGATGTGCCGGGTAGGTGGATTGGCCGCGCTAAATTGCCCCTTAATTGGAGAACAAAATAATTGGGTACTCTAAATTTATTTATTTTTTTAAATAAGAAGGCCCCCCGCCCCCGCACGGAGATTCTTTATTGGGCGTTGTAAAGTTCTCGTCTTCCCGACTGCCCGTAATGTCCATCCAAAGGCTGGTGCGCGCACTCAGTGAGGGGGGAGTACTGGTGTGTGTCTCTCTCTCGCGCCCTTCCTTACCGAGTCTTCCTGATAGTCCGAGTACAGCTCGATCTCCACCACCTGGGTCTGCTCCACCAATCCGGAGATGAAAAGCGGGGCGTAGATCAGCGTGTCCAAGGTCTGCAGCAGCCACGATTTGTAATGTAACATTGCCTGTCAGAAACAGCACGTTGAGTGGTTACACGGGTGGGGTTCATGCCAGAGACACCTCCCTCGCTCACAGGCTGCTTTGCGCCCGCGCAGACCCCCCCCCCCCCCCCCCCCCCCCAATCGTGTAACCCTCCTCAGCCCACCTGTACAGGACCACCCCGCCCCCCTCCCGCCCACCTCCACACAGGTCCGCCCCCCCCCCCAACCTGCGCCGTGAAACGGTTTGATCAGAAGAACAAGAGCACCCCACCCCCCCCCCCTCCCCCCACCCCCCTCCCCTTCTCCTCGGCTCCCCCCCAGAATTCCTAAATTCCGTATTCCGGGCATCCCGTGGGGGGCAAACGCCCATTGCTCCCCCTTCCTTCCCTCAGTCGATGCTTGTTCTAAATCGTCAATTTAAGTAGCATTAGCCCCAGCTGTTTAGCACAGGGCTAAATCGCTGGCTTTGATAGCAGACTAAGTCAGGCCAGCAGCACGGTTCGATTCC
>NC_092730.1:13838685-13891345 GCF_047496885.1 Scyliorhinus torazame | reverse complement strand
GGTGGGTTAGCTGTACAGCGGGGTTTTCTGCTGGGGGAGCTGATAGGAGGGGTTTTCTGCTGGGGGAGCTGATATAGAGGGGTTTTCTGCTGGGGGAAACTGGTTTAGAGGGGTTTCTGCTGGGGAGCTGGGTTTAGAGGGGGTTTCTGCTAGGGGAGCTGGGTTTAGAGGGGGTTTCTGCTAGCGGAGCTGGGTTTAGAGGGGGGTTTCTGCTAGGGGAGCTAGCATAGAGGGTTTTTTGCTGGAGTAGCTGGTATAGAGGGGTTTCTGCTGGGTTAGCTGGCATAGAGAGGGTTCTGGTGGGGGAGCTGGTATGGAGGGGGTTTCTGCTGGGGTTAGCTGATATAGAGAGGGTTTCTGGTGGGGGAGCTGGTCCAGAGGGGTTTTCTGCTGGGTTAGCTGTATAGAGAGGTTTCTGCTGTGTTAGCTGGCATAGAGGGGGTTTCTGCTGGGTTAGCTGGTATAGAGAGGTTTCTGCTGTGTTAGCTGGCATAGAGGGGGTTTTCTGCTGGGTTAGCTGTATAAAGGGGGTTTCTGCTGGTTAGCTGGTATAAAGGGGTTTCTGCTGGGGGAGCTGATATAAAGGGGGTGTCTTCTGGGTTAGCTGGTATAAAGGGGGTTTGTGCTGGGGGAGCTGGTATAAAGGAGGTTTCTGCTGGGTTAGCTGGTATAGAGGGGTTTTCTGCTGGGGAGCTGTATAGAGGGGTTTTCTGCTGGGGGAGCTGGTATAATGGGGGTTTCTGCTGGGTTAGCTGGTTTGGAGCGGTTTTCTGCTGGATTAGCTGGTATAGAGGGTGTTTCTTCAGGAGGAGCTGGATTAGAGGGGTTTCTGCTGGGGAGCTGGTATAGAGGGGTTGCGGTTGGGTTAGCTGGTATAGAGTGGGCTTTCTGCTGGGTGAGCTGGTACGGGAGGGCTTTCTGCTGGGTGAGATGGTATGGGGGCTTTGCTGGATGATATGGTATGGGGGCATTCTGCTGGGTGAGCTGGTATGGGGGATTTCTGTTGGGTGAGCTGGTATTGGGCTTTCTGCTGGGAGAGCTGGTATGAGATGTGTTTCTGCTGGATGAGCTGGTATTGTACTTTCTGCTGGGTGAGCTGGTGTGGTGAGCTTTCCGCTGGGTGAGCTGGTGTGGGGCTTTCTGCTGGATGAGCTGGTATGGGGCTTTCTGCTGGGTGAGCTGGTTACGAGATGTGTTTCTGCTGGGTGAGCTGGTATGGGGCTTCTGCTGGGTGAGCTGGTTACGAGATGTGTTTCTGCTGGGTGAGCTGGTATGGGGCTTTCTGCTGGGTGAGCTGGTTACGAGATGTGTTTCTGCTGGGTGAGCTGGTATTGGACTTTCTGCTGGAGAGCTGGTATGGGGCTTTCTGCTGGATGAGCTGGTATGGGGCTTTCTGCTGGGTGAGCTGGTTACGAGATGTGTTTCTGCTGGTGAGCTGGTATTGGACTTTCTGCTGGAGAGCTGGTATGGGCTTTCTGCTGGGTGAGCTGGTGTGGGGGTTTCTGCTGGGTGAGCTGGTGTGGGGGTTTCTGCTGGGTGAGCTGGTGTGGTGAGCGTTCTGCTGGATGCTGGCTTGAACACAGGCTCAGGGGCCGAGCAGCTAGGGGGGGGAGTGCTGAGTATTGGGTGTTGGGAAATGGAGCACGTTGCATACACCCGTGTAGGACACACACTCTTTCCCCCCCCCCCCCCCTCCCCCTCACGGGCTACTCCCGCACACTGTGTTCCGCTCCAAATTGTTGCTTCTTTCTTCTCTCTGATTAAGGGTGGGACATCAGTGCAGGTTTCCTGCGACCAACGGAGACGTTTGGAAAGAACGAGGCAGCAGTGAGGAAGCTCTGAGCCCGGGGCTCGCCCACTGCAGTGTGCGGCCAAGCTCCGAGCTTTGCTTTTCGCAGCTCGAACTGGGCAGAGGGAAGACACAGCCCCCGAGCCATCTTGACACAACAGCCTGGATTGGGAATGTGCTCACCAGGGACTGTAGCTGCCAGGAGGAGCGCACAGAAGGGCTCGGAGCGGTTCTTAAACTGAACCCACCTCAGTTTGCTGCATCCAGATATCAGAGTCTCCAGGCAAGACACCAGCCCTCTGTAAGTGTAACTTTCGCCTTGTTCCACATTCCAGCCCGTCTCACTCCTCTTACTTTCCATCTCTCCCCGTCTCCCTCTCTCTATTCCCCGTCTCCCTCTCTCGCTCCCCGTCTCCCCTCTCTCGCTCCCCGTCTCCCTCTCTCGCTCCCCGTCTCCCTCTCTCGCTCCCCGTCTCCCTCTCTCGCTCCCTGTCTCCCTCTCTCGCTCCCCGTCTCCCTCTCTCGCTCCCCGTCTCCCTCTCTCGCTCCCCGTCTCCCTCTCTCGCTCCCCGTCTCCCTCTCTCGCTCCCCGTCTCCCTCTCTCGCTCCCCGTCTCCCTCTCTCTCTCCCCGTCTCCCTCTCTCTCTCCCCGTCTCCTCTCTCTCTCCCCGTCTCCCTCTCTCTCTCCCCGTCTCCCTCTCTCGCTCCCCGTCTCCCTCTCTCTCTCCCCGTCTCCCTCTCTCTCTCCCCGTCTCCCTCTCTCTCTCCCCGTCTCCCTCTCTCCCCGTCTCCCTCTCTCTCTCCCCGTCTCCCTCTCTCCCCGTCTCCCTCTCTCCCCGTCTCCCTCTCTCCCCGTCTCCCTCTCTCTCTCCCCGTCTCCCTCTCTCCCCCGTCTCCCTCTCTCGCTCCCCGTCTCCCTCTCTCGCTCCCCGTCTCCCTCTCTCGCTCCCCGTCTCCCTCTCTCTCTCCCCGTCTCCCTCTCTCGCTCCCGTCTCCCTCTCTCGCTCCCCGTCTCCCTCTCTCGCTCCCCGTCTCCCTCTCTCGCTCCCCGTCTCCCTCTCTCGCTCCCCGTCTCCCCCTCTCGCTTCCCGTCTCCCTCTCTCTCTCCCAGTCTCCCTCTCTCTCTCCCCGTCTCCCTCTCTCTCTCCCGTCTCCCTCTCTCTCTCCCCGTCTCCCTCTCTCTCTCCCCGTCTCCCTCTCTCTCTCCCCGTCTCCCTCTCTCGCTCCCCCGTCTCCCTCTCTCGCTCCCCGTCTCCCTCTCTCTCTCCCCGTCTCCCTCTCTCTCTCCCCGTCTCCCTCTCTCTCTCCCCGTCTCCCTCTCTCTCTCCCCGTCTCCCTCTCTCGCTCCCCCGTCTCCCTCTCTCGCTCCCCGTCTCCCTCTCTCGCTCCCCGTCTCCCTCTCTCGCTCCCCGTCTCCCTCTCTCTCTCCCAGTCTCCCTCTCTCTCTCCCCGTCTCCCTCTCTCTCTCCCCGTCTCCCTCTCTCTCTCCCCGTCTCCCCTCTCTCGCTCCCCGTCTGCCTCTCTCTCTCCCCGTCTCCCTCTCTCTCTCCCCGTCTCCCTCTCTCTCTCCCCGTCTCCCTCTCTCGCTCCCCCGTCTCCCTCTCTCTCTCCCCGTCTCCCTCTCTCTCTCCCCGTCTCCCTCTCTCTCACCCCGTCTCCCTCTCCTCTCTCCCCGTCTCCCTCTCTCTCTCCCCGTCTCCCTCTCTCTCTCCCCGTCTCCCTCTCTCTCTCCCCGTCTCCCTCTCTCTCTCCCCGTCTCCCTCTCTCTCTCCCCGTCTCCCTCTCTCTCTCCCCGTCTCCCTCTCTCTCTCCCCGTCTCCCTCTCTCTCTCCCCCGTCTCCCCCTCTCTCTCCCCGTCTCCCTCTCTCTCTCCCCGTCTCCCTCTCTCTCTCCCCGTCTCCCTCTCTCTCTCCCCGTCTCCCTCTCTCTCTCCCCGTCTCCCTCTCTCTCTCCCCGTCTCCCTCTCTCTCTCCCCGTCTCCCTCTCTCTCTCCCCGTCTCCCTCTCTCTCTCCCCGTCTCCTCTCTCTCTCCCCGTCTCCCTCTCTCTCTCCCGTCTCCCTCTCTCTCTCCCCGTCTCCCTCTCTCTCTCCCCGTCTCCCTCTCTCTCTCCCCGTCTCCTCTCTCTCTCCCCGTCTCCTCTCTCTCTCCCCGTCTCCCTCTCTCTCTCCCGTCTCCCTCTCTCTCTCCCCGTCTCCCTCTCTCTCTCCCCGTCTCCCCTCTCTCCCCGTCTCCCTCTCTCCCCGTCTCCCTCTCTCCCCGTCTCCCTCTCTCCCCGTCTCCCTCTCTCCCCGTCTCCCTCTCTCCCCGTCTCCCTCTCTCCCCGTCTCCCTCTCTCCCCGTCTCCCTCTCTCCCCGTCTCCCTCTCTCCCCGTCTCCCTCTCTCCCCCGTCTCCCTCTCTCCCCGTCTCCCTCTCTCCCCGTCTCTCTCTCTCCCCGTCTCCTCTCTCCCCGTCTCCCTCTCTCCCCGTCTCCCTCTCTCTCTCCGTCTCCCTCTCTCTCTCCGTCTCCCTCTCTCTCTCCGTCTCCCTCTCTCTCTCCGTCTCCCTCTCTCTCTCCGTCTCCCTCTCTCTCTCCGTCTCCCTCTCTCTCTCCGTCTCCCTCTCTCTCTCCGTCTCCCTCTCTCTCTCCGTCTCCCTCTCTCTCTCCGTCTCCCTCTCTCTCTCCGTCTCCCTCTCTCTCTCCGTCTCCCTCTCTCTCTCCGTCTCCCTCTCTCTCTCCGTCTCCCTCTCTCTCTCTCTCTCTCCCCCCGCCACCCTCTCTCTCCCCCCGCCGCCCTCTCTCTCCCCCCGCCGCCCCTCTCTCTCCCCCCGTCTCCCTCTCTCTCTCCCCGTCTCCCTCTCTCTCTCCCCGTCTCCCTCTCTCCCCGTCTCCCTCTCTCCCCGTCTCCCTCTCTCCCGTCTCCCTCTCTCCCCGTCTCCCTCTCTCCCCGTCTCCCTCTCTCCCCGTCTCCCTCTCTCCCCGTCTCCCTCTCTCCCCGTCTCCCTCTCTCCCCGTCTCCCTCTCTCCCCGTCTCCCTCTCTCCCCGTCTCCCTCTCTCCCCGTCTCCCTCTCTCCCCGTCTCTCTCTCTCCCCGTCTCCCTCTCTCCCCGTCTCCCTCTCTCCCCGTCTCCCTCTCTCTCTCCGTCTCCCTCTCTCTCTCCGTCTCCCTCTCTCTCTCCGTCTCCCTCTCTCTCTCCGTCTCCCTCTCTCTCTCCGTCTCCCTCTCTCTCTCCGTCTCCCTCTCTCTCTCCGTCTCCCTCTCTCTCTCCGTCTCCCTCTCTCTCTCCGTCTCCCTCTCTCTCTCCGTCTCCCTCTCTCTCTCTCTCTCTCCCCCGCCACCCTCTCTCTCCCCCCGCCGCCCTCTCTCTCCCCCCGCCGCCCTCTCTCTCCCCCCGCCGCCCTCTCTCTCCCCCCGCCGCCCTCTCTCTCCCCCCGCCGCCCTCTCTCTCCCCCCGCCGCCCTCTCTCTCCCCCCGCCGCCCTCTCTCTCCCCCCGCCGCCCTCTCTCTCCCCCCGCCGCCCTCTCTCTCCCCCCCGCCGCCCTCTCTCTCCCCCCGCCGCCCTCTCTCTCCCCCCGCCGCCCTCTCTCTCCCCCCGCCGCCCTCTCTCTCCCCCCGCCGCCCTCTCTCTCCCCCCCGCCGCCCTCTCTCTCCCCCGCCGCCCTCTCTCTCCCCCCGCCGCCCTCTCTCTCCCCCCGCCGCCCTCTCTCTCCCCCCGCCGCCCTCACTCTCCCCCCGCCGCCCTCTCTCTCCCCCCGCCGCCCTCTCTCTCCCCCGCCGCCCTCTCTCTCCCCCGCCGCCCTCTCTCTCCCCCCGCCGCCCTCTCTCTCCCACCCGCCGCCCTCTCTCTCCCCCGCGCCCTCTCTCTCATCCGCCGCCCTCTCTCTCCCCCGCCGCCCTCTCTCTCCCCCCGCCGCCTCTCTCTCCCCCCGCCGCCTCTTCTCTCCCCCGCCGCCCTCTCTCTCCCCCGCCGCCCTCTCTCTCCCCCCGCCGCCCTCTCTCTCCCCCCGCCGCCCTCTCTCTCCCCCCGCCGCCTCTCTCTCCCCCCGCCGCCCTCTCTCTCCCCCCGCCGCCCTCTCTCTCCCCCCCGCCGCCCTCTCTCTCCCCCCGCCGCCCTCTCTCTCCCCCCGCCGCCCTCTCTCTCCCCCCGCCGCCCTCTCTCTCCCCCGCCGCCCTCTCTCTCCCCCCGCCGCCCTCTCTCTCCCCCCGCCGCCCTCTCTCTCCCCCCGCCGCCCTCTCTCTCCCCCCGCCGCCCTCTCTCTCCCCCCGCCGCCCTCTCTCTCCCCCCGCCGCCCTCTCTCTCCCCCCGCCGCCCTCTCTCTCCCCCCGCCGCCCTCTCTCTCCCCCCGCCGCCCTCTCTCTCCCCCCCGCCGCCCTCTCTCTCCCCCCGCCGCCCTCTCTCTCCCCCCGCCGCCCTCTCCCCCCCCCCGCCGCCCTCTCTCTCCCCCCGCCGCCCTCTCTCTCCCCCCGCCGCCCTCTCTCTCCCCCCGCCGCCCTCTCTCTCCCCCCGCCGCCCTCTCTCTCCCCCCGCCGCCCTCTCTCTCCCCCCGCCGCCCTCTCTCTCCCCCCGCCGCCCTCTCTCTCCCCCCGCCGCCCTCTCTCTCCCCCCGCCGCCCTCTCTCTCCCCCCGCCGCCCTCTCTCTCCCCCCCGCCGCCCTCTCTCTCTGCCTGTCTCCCCCTCTCTCTCACGCTCCGTCTCCCTCTCTCTCTCTCACGCTCCGTCTCCCTCTCTCTCTCTCACGCTCCGTCTCCCTCTCTCTCTCTCACGCTCCGTCTCCCTCTCTCTCTCACCGCTCCGTCTCCCTCTCTCTGTCTCCCCCGTCTCCCTCTCTCTCTCCCCGTCTCCCTCTCTCTCTCACGCTCCGTCTCCCTCTCTCTCTCCCCGCCTCACCACTCTCTCTCTCCCCGTCTCCTCTCTCTCTCTCCCCGTCTCCCTCTCTCTCTCTCCGTCTCCCCCTCTCTCTCACGCTCCGTCTCCCTCTCTCTCTCTCACGCTCCGTCTCCCTCTCTCTCTCACGCTCCGTCTCCCTCTCTCTCTCACGCTCCGTCTCCCTCTCTCTGTCTCCCCCGTCTCCCTCTCTCCCCGTCTCCCTCCCTCACTCTCTCCCCGTCTCCCTCACTCTCTCCCCGTCTCCCTCTCTCTCTCCCCGTCTCCCTCTCTCTCTCCCCGTCTCCCTCTCTCTCTCCCCGTCTCCCTCTCTCTCTCCCCGTCTCCCTCTCTCTCTCCCCGTCTCCTCTCTCTCTCTCTCTCTCTCTCTCCGTCTCCCTCTCTCTGTCACTCCATCTCCCTCTCTCTCCCTCCCCGTCTCCCTCTCTCTCTCCCCGTCTCCCCTCTCTCCCCGTCTCCTCTCTCTCCCCCGAGATATACTGAGAGGGCTGAGCGTAAAAAAGCTGATTGAATTTCTGATCTCCCTCTCCTGCAGGTGGGCGGGAGAGGGAGAGCGAGAGAGGGAGAAGGAGCGAGTGTGAAAATGAGCGAGTACGCGAATTGGATGCTGGACAATGCAGCCGAGCTGATGTTGAGGATGAGACGGACTCTACTGCAGACAGCCATCCTGGTCAGCATGATCCTACTGCTGCTGTGGATGTCCGTCTTCCTGTACGGGAGCTTCTATTACAGCTACATGCCGTCAGTCAGCTTCAGCACCCCAGTCCACTATAATTACAGGTAACTCCCCGACTTCCATTCCAGCCACACTCTGTCCGTCCGTCGCCACCCCCACCACCGCCCAGTTCCAGCGACTCTTTTGCCCCTCCCTCGCGCTTCCCCACCCCCCCCCCCTCTCCCCTGCGAGGGGCCTCCTCCCGCCCACTCCACCCTCACCCGACAAAGGCGCGGACCACCTAATGACATTTCTGCTCTCTCATTTGTCAGGACAGATTGCGACTCGGAGGACTTCCTCTGTTCCTATCCCACCGGAATGTCTCTCTACTCCGGAACGGACGGGAAAAGGTAAGGGCAGCGGCTGGGTCGGCAATCCGGAACCCCAGCAGGAAGTGGGTTTGGGCCAAATCTGCGGGAGTTGGGCAACTGCGTTTGGGAACTTTTTTCCCCAATTAGCCTTACTCCTGGATCACGTGTGGATGGGTGTCGACTTCCTGGCGTTCCCATCGCTGAATCCCCCAACATCCTGGGGTTACCATTGACCAGAAACTGAACTGGGCCCAGCCACATTAATACTGTGGCTACCAGAGCAGGTCAGAGGCTGGGAATCCTGCGGAGAGTAACTCACCTCCTGACTCCCCCCAAGCCTGTCCACCATCTACAAGGCACAAGTCAGGAGTGAGAGGGAATACTCTCCACTCGCCTGGATGAGCGCGGCTCCCAACGACACTCGAGAAGCTCGACGCCGTCCAGGACAAAGCAGCCCCGCTCGATCGACACGCTAACCGCAAACATTCGCTCCCTCCCCCCCCGCCCCCCCCCCCCGCCCCGACGCACAGCGGCAGCCGTGCGCACCGTCTACAAGACTCCCCGCAGCCACTCGCTCCTTCGACAGCACCTTCCAAACCCGCCACCCCGACCCTCTAGAAGGACGAGGGCAGCAGCGGACGCACGGGGAACACCACCGCCTGCGAGTCGTCGTCTCCCCCCCCCCCCCCGAGCCGCTCCCGACTCGGAAATAAATCGGCCGGTCCTTCACTGTGCTGGGGTCAAACTCCTGGGAACTCCCTCCCTAACAGCACGGTGGGTGTACCTACACCCCACGGGACTGCGGCGGGTTCAAGATGGCGGCCCGCCCACCGCCTCCGCGAGGGGCGATTCGGGATGGGAGCAACATCCGTTTCGCCTCACACTCTGCGGCGAAGCTAACCTGAATCAAACGACCCACTGGCCTCATTCGCTTTAGTCAATTGAGGAGACGTCCGATGTTATTTGCGTTACCGAAGGGACGAGACTGAAACAGGAGGTAACTGTTGCACAAGAGCGTCAAGAGTGGGCCCCTGAAGTCTGCACGCCATTGAGTAAGATAGTGGCAGATCTTCTAGCTAAACCCCTCTTACCCGCCTCTCGCACCAGGCCCCCTTCAGTGTCCTAACGTCTCCCAGTCTCGGCCCTGAGTGTACCTTCCCTGGTGACGGTAATGGAAAGGGGCAGAGGGGGAATCTGGACTCGGCCGATAGCAGCTCCAGTGGTCGGCGGCGAAGCGAGAGCTTTTCACTTTCCCCGTTGACCCTTCCCTTCCCGCTTTCCTTTTTTTGGGGCTCGTTTTCTTTTGCTCCAGGTGATGACGTACGGACAGCCCTACCGGATCTCCCTCCGCCTCCTCATGCCGGAATCTCCCATCAATCAGAATTTTGGGGATGTTCATGGTGCGGATGGCGTGCTACACCCAGGCGGGCCGCGAGATCTCCAGTGTCTCCAGATCGGTGAGTCTCGCCCTGCCTTCTGGCCCAGCTGTCAATCCGATTGTGGAACGCAGGAGCACAGAGGGGCTTGGAGACCTTGTTCACGATTCTCTGAAGGTTAATGTGCAGGTTCAGTCAGCAGTTAGGAAGGCAAATGCAATGTTAGCATTCACGTCGAGAGGGCTAGAATACAAGGCCAGGGATGTACTTCTGAGGCTGTATAAGGCTCTGGTCAGACCCCCATTTGGAGTATTGTGAGCAGTTTTGGGCCCTGTGTCTAAGGAAGGATGCGCTGGGGCCTTGGAAAGGGTCCAGAGGAGGTTCACAAGAATGATCCCTGGAATGAAGAGCTTGTTGTGTGAGGAACGGCTGAGGACTCTGGGTCTGTACTCGTTGAAGGTTAGAAGGATCAGGGTAGGGTAGCACAGTGGTTAGCACAGTTGCTTCCATGGCTCCAGGGTCCCAGGTTCGATTCCCGGGCTTGGGTCTCTGTCTGTGCGGAGTCTGCACGTTCTCCCCGTGTCTGCGTGGGTTTCCTCCGGGCGCTCCGGTTTCCTCTCTCAGTCCAAAGACGTGCAGGTTAGGTGATTGGCCATGATAAAATTGCCCTTCGTGTCCAAAAAGGTTAAGTGGGGGTTACGGGGATAGGGTGGACACGTGGCTTGAGTCGGGTGCCCTTTGTAAGGGCCGGTGCAGACTCGATGGGCCGAATGGCCTCCTTCTGCACCGTAAATTCTATGACCTATGATCTTTGAGGGGGTGGCGATCTTATTGAAACGTACAAGATACTGCGAGGCCTGGATAGAGTGGACGTGGAGAGGATGTTTCCACTTGTAGGAAAAACTAGAAGCAGAGGACACAATCTCAGACTAAAGGGACGATCCTTTAAAACAGAGATGAGGAGGAATTTCTCCAGCCAGAGGGTGCGGAATCTGTGGAACTCTTTGCCGCAGAAGGCTGTGGAGGCCAAATCACTGAGTGTCTTTAAGACCGAGATGGAGAGGTTCTTGATTAATAAGGGGATCGGGGGTTATGGGGAGAAGGCAGGAGAATGGGGATGAGAAAATATCAGCCATGATTGAATGGCGGAGCAGACTCGATGGGCCGAGTGGCCTCAGTCTGCTCCTGTGCCTTTTGTAGGTGAAAAATGAAATGAAATGAAAATCGCTTATTGTCACAAGTAGGCTTCAAATGCAGTTACTGTGAAAAGCCCCTCGTCGCCACATTCCGGCGCCTGTTCGGGGAGGCTGTTACGGGAATCGAACCGTGCTGCTGGCCTGACTTAGTCTGCTATCAAAGCCAGCGATTTAGCCCTGTGCTAAACAGCTGGGGCTAATGCTACTTAAATTGACGATTAGAACAAGCATCGACTGAGGGAAGGAAGGGGGAGCAATGGGCGTTTGCCCCCCCACGGGATGCCCGGAATACGGAATTTAGGAATTCTGGGGGGGAGCCGAGGAGAAGGGGAGGGGGGTGGGGGGGAGGGGGGGGGGGGGGTGGGGTGCTCTTGTTCCTTCTGATCAAACCGTTTCACGGCGCAGGTAGGGGGGGGGGGCGGACCTGTGTGGAGGTGGGCGGGAGGGGGGCGGGGGTGGTCCTGTACAGGTGGGCTGAGGAGGGTTACACGATTGACAGGTGGGGCTGAGGGAGGGTGGACACGATTGGGGGGGGGGGGGGGGGGGGGTGGGGGGTCTGCGCGGGCGCAAAGCAGGCCTGTGAGCGAGGGAGGTGTCTCTGGCATGAACCCCACCCGTGTAACCACTCAACGTGCTGTTTCTGACAGGCAATGTTACATTACAAATCGTGGCTGCTGCAGACCTTGGACACGCTGATCTACGCCCCGCTTTTCATCTCCGGATTGGTGGAGCAGACCCAGGTGGTGGAGATCGAGCTGTACTCGGACTATCAGGAAGACTCGGTAAGGAAGGGCGCGAGAGAGAGACACACACCAGTACTCCCCCCTCACTGAGTGCGCGCACCAGCCTTTGGATGGACATTACGGGCAGTCGGGAAGACGAGAACTTTACAACGCCCAATAAAGAATCTCCGTGCGGGGGCGGGGGGCCTTCTTATTTAAAAAAATAAATAAATTTAGAGTACCCAATTATTTTGTTTTCCAATTAAGGAGCAATTTAGCGCGGCCAATCCACCTAACCCTGCACATCTTTGGGTTGTGGGGGTGAAACCCTCGCAGACACGGGGAGAATGGGCCAACTCCACACGGACAGTGACCCGGGGCCGGGATTCGAACCCGGGTCCTCAGCGCAGTGAGGCAGCGGTGCTAGCCACTGTGTTATGGGCCAGGGTTTAGAGAACCCCAAAGTGTATCATGGGAGTTCCCCTGACCCACAACTTTTACTAGATTGTGGTCTGGGAGCACACGGCCCACTCTACAGGTGTGGGACAGCAGAAATGGAAAAGTATTCTTCAAAGCAAAACAATGTTTATTCTATGAACTCAAGTTAACCTTTTTAAAACAAACAGTGAACATCTCAGCAACCATCAATTCAAATACAACCCCCAAAGAATACACCACTACGTAATGCTTAATAACTTCCCAAACAACATCCAGAAGACAAAAGAAACACCTTTTAACAGAAGCACATCAGGTTTACATTCACTACTGAGAACATTTATAATTCTGAATTCACCAAATGATCAAGAGAGAGTCTTTTCATGGCAGAGAGCTCAACAGTACACCTGCTCTGTCTGGCTTCAGCTCCAACACTGAAAACGAAACTAAAACACATCCTGCAGCAAACAGCCTCAAACGAAAGTAAAAAGCTGACAGACAGCCCTGCTCCACAATGCTTTGAAGACATTGTGGACCTCCTCCGATAGCCTGAGCTCAGTCCTGTTTTTTCCTTCCCTCCGTCGATGCTTATTACACTCGTCAATTTAAGTAACATTTGCTCCAACCTACAGCTGTGTGGAAGGCCATGATCTGCTTCCTCCGCCACCCTATCAGGCAGCCCCTTCCAGATCACAATAACTCGCTGTGTTTAAAAAAACATTTACGTCCTCTTTCCCCGCCCTGGTCCTTTTCCCGATTCTCCTCAGTCTGTGTTCACCCTCCCGGCAACTGGGAAGCGCTTTCTCCTCGTTCTCCCCCCCCCCCCCCCCCCCCCCCCCCCGTGACTTTGAACGCCGCCTCGATTAGAACTTGCCCCTCAACCCAGCTCGGGCGCAGAAGACCCGTTAGCAGCTCCTCCAGAACTTTCCACCGCCGCCCAAGCGCTTTTTCCCAGCGCGGCCGCCATGGTCGTGTTGGAAAGACGGCGGCCATTTTGCACACGGCAGGGTCCCCCACACACACACCTGTGCGACGGGCACTGATGGAGGATTGGGTGGAGGGGAGGGGCTGAATCCGTGCCCCGCCCCCCCCCCCCCAGATTTCCGGCTGCATGATGGCGTCTGAAGCGTTGGGGTTGGGAGGGGGTGGGGGGTGGAATAGAAGGTCCTGACGGTGAAGGTTCTTCTCTCTGTCCAGTACACGCCGACGATGGGGGCGGTGATCGAGATCCAGACCAAACGCATCGAGGTCTATAAGGCGCAGCTGCAAATCCACGCCCACTTTACTGGAATAAGGTAAGGCCCCCGCTCCTGGCGTTGCTGTTTTTTACACTGGTTTGGTGACTGCAGGAAGGATGGGGGAGGGGGTGCGGTTAGCTCTGCTATTCGACTGGGTGGGGCAGCGCGGCTGGGCCCAAATCCCCCCCCCCACCACCCAGCCCACCGCATGGCAGTGATTTCTATTCCGTGATCCAGCGTTGGGACGTTCGCCGCTGGTTCGAAGCTTACTGCAGTCGGGCCCTCGGTGGGCGGCCCTCTTCTCCCCGCCCCCGCCCCCCCCCCCCCCGCTCGTGGCCCGGGCTGGGAGATTGAGTCCCCTCTCCAGGGACCTGCGCAGAAAGATCTAGGCCGCCTCTGGGTGATAGCGCTGAGGGAGGGCTGCACTGTCGGAGGAGGAGGTGCTCTCTGGGTGAGATGTGAGTCTGAGATCTCCGTCTTCGTTCTTGGGTTGGTGTGGAAGATCATAGATCATAGAATTTACAGTGCAGAAGGAGGCCATTCAGCCCATCGAGTCTGCACCGGCTATTGGAAAGAGCACCCCACCCAAGCCCACACCGCCACGCTATTCCCATAACCCAGTAACCCCACCCAACACTATTTTGGACACTAAGGACAATTTATCATGGCTAATCCACCTAACCTGCACATCTTTGGACTGTGGGAGGAAACCGGAGCACCCGGAGGAAACCCACGCAGACACGGGGAGAACGTGCAGACTCTGCACAGACAGCGACCCAAGCCGGGAATCGAACCTGGGACCCTGGCGCTGTGAAGCAATTGTGCTAACCACAATGCTACCGTGCTGCCCCAAATGAAAGTGGAGAATGTGGGCATCGATCCCACTACCTCTCACATGCTAAGCAGGTGCTCTACCATTTGAGCTCATTCCCCCAATCTGCTGGGGATCCCACGGCTGTATTGCAGGGGGGAGGTTGGGGGAAGAGTTCTCCCCAGTGTCCTGGGCCCCAACCAACAACACACAAACTAATGATCTGGCTCATAATCACACTGAAGTTGATAGGACCTTTCCTACGTTACAACAGTGTCTAAAACTAGTTCGACTCACTCCGCGTGTTATCATCTGAAGGCGCTGGGCACTGCAAAGGCTTTGGGCCCTGACAATATCCCGCAATAGTACTGAAGACGTGTGCTCCAGGACTTGCCACACCCCTAGCCAAGCTGTTCCAGTCCAGCTACAACACTGGCATCTACCCGGCAATGTGGAAAATCACCCAGGTGTGACCGGTGCACAAGAAGCAGGACAAATCCAACCCAGCCAATTAACTCCCTATCAGTCTGCTCTCCATCATCAGCAAAGTGATGGAAAGAGTCGCCAACAGAGCTATCAAGCGGCACTTACTCAGCAATAACCTGCTCCCGGACGCTCAGTTTGGGTTCTGCCCAGGTTCACTCAGCTCCTGACCCCATCACAGCCTTGGTTCAAACATGGACAAAAGAGCTGAATGCCAGAGGTGAGGCGAGAGTGACTGCCCTCGACATCGAGGCAGCGTTTGACCGAGTGTGTCATCACGGAGCCCGAGCTACACTGGAGTCAGTGGGAATCAGGGGGGAAACTCTCCGCTGGTTGGAGTCAGACCCGGCACAAAGGAAGATGGTTGTGGTGGTTGGAGGTCAATCATCTCAGCTCCAGGACGTCCCTGCAGGAGTTCCTCAGGGTCGTGTCCTCGGCCCAACCATCTTCAGCTGCTTCATCAATGACCTTCCCTCCATCACAAGGTCAGAAGTGGGGATGTTTGCGGACGACTGCACCATGTTCAGCACCACTCGCGACTCCTCAGATACTGAATCAGTCCCTGTCCCAATGCAGCAAGACCTGGACAATCTCCAGGCTCGGGGCTGACAAGTGGCAAGTTACAGTCGCGCCCGGCAATGCCCATCTCCTACAAGACAGGATCTAACCGTCGCCCCTTGACATTCAATGGCATTACCATCGCCGAATCCCCCACAATCAACATCCTGGGGGGGTCACCATTGATCAGAAACTGAACTGGACCCAGCCATATTGTAGCCATCTGGGATGGCCACTTCTCGAATACAAAATGGACGCTCGCAAAGAGTATAGGGAAGTGTGGACAATGCCAGAAAACAAGCAGGCACAGAGCCTGAATGGATATTTGGGAAACGGCTCCCAGACGGAATTGAAACTATGGGTCGATTAGCATATTGATGGCCCATCTCCGGGAAACAAAGGAATGACACTCAGGTCACCGATACTATTGCAGGCATCCCGGCGCCAGTTCCCCAACCGAAAAGCACAAACAAAGCAAGGCCAACGGCCACCTGAGACACGCCCCGCCATCAGGGCACCCACCCCTTTATCGGTCAAGATCGATAACAGTGATCGAGAAGCGGCCCAATTAATTGGGGCCAAGTTTAAGGCCCACCTAAAAGCGCGCGAAGCCCTCCAAGGATAAGAAGGAACCCCCAGGAGAGATTCACTCTCTTGGACTTGGCTCTCAAAGCACAGAGACCCATCCACCAGCATCACCAGAAGTTCAAGGTTCAAGGTCAACGCTCGCTACCAGACGGACGACCTTCACTGTTCTCCTGTTCCTCTTCGAACCCAACAGCCTCAGATCCGAACAACGGCCATTGTTCCTCTGACTAAGTGGGCACCCGAAGTTAAGTACAGGCGTTAGCGTTAGAGATAGTTTAGTTTGTAGTACTTTGTGCATGAGTAGATCTTACTGTGTGTGTGTAAATAAACAGTACTGACTTTGAACTAACTAACTGGTGTATTGGCTCTTTGATCAGTATTCGGGTTTGAACCTTGCGGTGGTATCGAGAGATACCTGGCGACTCTAAAGTAAACATAGTTAGGATTAAGGAAGGCGACCATATTGACCGCCATATTTATAACCAGATAAACAGAGCAACCATATAAACACTGCGGCTACCAGGGCAGGTCAGAGGCTGGGAATCCTGCGGAGAGTAACTCACCTCCTGACTCCCCCCAAAGCCTGTCCACCATCTACAAGGCACAAGTCAGGAGTGTGAGGGAATACTCTCCACTCGCCTGGATGAGCGCGGCTCCCAACAACACTCGAGAAGCTCGACGCCGTCCAGGACAAAGCAGCCCCGCTCGATCGACACGCTAACCGCAAACATTCGCTCCCTCCACCCCCGACGCACAGCGGCAGCCGTGTGCACCGTCTACAAGACGCCCCGCAGCCACTCGCTCCTTCGACAGCACCTTCCAAACCCGCCACCTCCACCGTCTAGAAGGACGAGGGCAGCAGCAGACGCACGGGGAACGCCACCGCCTGCGAGTCCCCCCCTCCGAGGCACTCGCCATCCCGACTCGGAAATATATCGGACGTTCCTTCACTGTGGCTGGGGTCAAAATCCTGGGAACTCCCTCCCTAACAGCACGGTGGGTGTACCTACACCACACGGGACTGCGGCAGGTTCAACATGGCGGCTCACCCACCACCTTCTCGAGGGGCAATTAGGGGTGGGGAATAAATGCTGGGCCCGGCCCAGCGGCGGCCTCATCCTGGGAATGAATCCAAAGTAAATGAAGATACAATTCCCAACGGCAGTACAGGAAAGGGACCTATAAATGTGTTGAAGTTATTAAACGTGGTGGGGGAGAGCTGTATGGACAGGGATATAGAGTGAGGGAGTGAGGGACGCCACAGGGGTATAGAGTGAGGGAGTGAGGGACGCCACAGGGGTATAGAGTGAGGGAGTGAGGGACGCCACAGGGGTATAGAGGTGAGGGACGCCACAGGGGTATAGAGTGAGGGAGTGAGGGACGCCACAGGGGTATAGAGTGAGGGAGTGAGGGACGCCACAGGGGTATAGAGTGAGGGACGCCACAGGGGTATAGAGTGAGGGACGCCACAGGGATATAGAGTGAGGGAGTGAGGGACGCCACAGGGGTATAGAGTGAGGGAGTGAGGGCCGCCACAGGGGTATAGAGTGAGGGAGTGAGGGACGCCACAGGGGTATAGAGTGAGGGACGCCACAGGGGTATAGAGTGAGGGAGTGAGGGACGCCACAGGGGTATAGAGTGAGGGAGTGAGGGACGCCACAGGGGTATAGAGTGAGGGAGTGAGGGACGCCACAGGGGTATAGAGTGAGGGCCGCCACAGGGGTATAGAGTGAGGGAGTGAGGGCCACCACAGGGGTATAGAGTGAGGGCCGCCACAGGGGTATAGAGTGAGGGAGTGAGGGACGCCACAGGGGTATAGAGTGAGGGAGTGAGGGCCACCACAGGGGTATAGAGTGAGGGACGCCACAGGGGTATAGAGGGAGGGAGTGAGGGCCGTCACAGGGGTATAGAGTGAGGGACGCCACAGGGGTATAGAGTGAGGGAGTGAGGGACGCCACAGGGGTATAGAGTGAGGGAGTGAGGGCCGCCACAGGGGTATAGAGTGAGGGAGTGAGGGACGCCACAGGGGTATAGAGTGAGGGAGTGAGGGCCACCACAGGGGTATAGAGTGAGGGACGCCACAGGGGTATAGAGGGAGGGAGTGAGGGCCGTCACAGGGGTATAGAGTGAGGGACGCCACAGGGGTATAGAGGGAGGGAGTGAGGGCCGTCACAGGGGTATAGAGTGAGGGAGTGAGGGCCACCACGGGTATAGAGTGAGGGAGTGAGGGCCACCACAGGGGTATAGAGTGAGGGAGTGAGGGACGCCACAGGGATGTAGAGTGAGGGAGTGAGGGCCACCACGGGTATAGAGTGAGGGAGTGAGGGCCGTCACAGGGGTATAGAGTGAGGGAGTGAGGGACGCCACAGGGGTATAGAGTGAGGGAGTGAGGGGCGCCACAGGGGTATAGAGTGAGGGACGCCACAGGGGTATAGAGTGAGGGACGGCACAGGGGTATAGAGTGAGGGAGTGAGGGACGCCACAGGGGTATAGAGTGAGGGAGTGAGGGACGCCTCAGGGGTATAGAGTGAGGGAGTGAGGGACGCCACAGGGATGTAGAGTGAGGGACGCCACAGGGGTATAGAGTGAGGGACGCCACAGGGGTATAGAGTGAGGGACGCCACAGGGGTATAGAGGGAGGGAGTGAGGGACACCACAGGGGTATAGAGTGAGGGAGTGAGGGACGCCACAGGGGTATAGAGTGAGGGAGTGAGGGACGCCACAGGGATGTAGAGTGAGGGAGTGAGGGACGCCACAGGGGGATGGAGTGAGGGCCACCACGGGGGTATAGAGGGAGGGAGTGAGGGACGCCACAGGGGTATAGAGTGAGGGAGTGAGGGACGCCACAGGGGTATAGAGTGAGGGAGTGAGGGACGCCACAGGGGTATAGAGTGAGGGACGGCACAGGGGTATAGAGTGAGGGAGTGAGGGACGCCACAGGGGTATAGAGTGAGGGACGGCACAGGGGTATAGAGTGAGGGAGTGAGGGACGCCTCAGGGGTATAGAGTGAGGGACGCCACGGGGTATAGAGTGAGGGACGCCACAGGGGTATAGAGTGAGGGAGTGAGGGACGCCACAGGGGTATAGAGTGAGGGAGTGAGGGACGCCACAGGGATGTAGAGTGAGGGAGTGAGGGCCACCACAGGGGGATGGAGTGAGGGACGCCACAGGGGTATAGAGTGAGGGAGTGAGGGCCACCACAGGGGTATAGAGTGAGGGACGCCACAGGGGTATAGAGTGAGGGCCACCACGGGTATAGAGTGAGGGAGTGAGGGCCGCCACAGGGGTATAGAGGGAGGGAGTGAGGGACGCCACAGGGGTATAGAGTGAGGGAGTGAGGGACGCCACAGGGGTATAGAGTGAGGGAGTGAGGGACGCCACAGGGGTATAGAGTGAGGGACGACACAGGGGTATAGAGTGAGGGAGTGAGGGACGCCACAGGGGTATAGAGTGAGGGAGTGAGGGACGCCTCAGGGGTATAGAGTGAGGGACGCCACAGGGGTATAGAGTGAGGGAGTGAGGGACGCCACAGGGGTATAGAGTGAGGGACGCCACAGGGGCAGAGAGTGAGGGACGCCACAGGGGTATAGAGTGAGGGAGTGAGGGACGCCACAGGGGTATAGAGGTGAAGGAGTGAGGGCCGTCACAGGGGTATAGAGTGAGGGAGTGATGGACGCCACAGGGGTATAGAGGGAATGAGTGAGGGACGCCACAGGGGTATAGAGTGAGGGACGCCACAGGGGTATAGAGTGAGGGAGTGAGGGACGCCACAGGGGTATAGAGTGAGTTAGTGAGGGACGCCACACGGGTATAGAGTGAGGGAGTGAGGGACGCCACAGGGGTATGGAGTGAGGGCCGCCACAGGGGTATAGAGTGAGGGACGCCACAGGGGTATAGAGTGAGGGAGTGAGGGCCGTCACAGGGGTATAGAGTGAGGGAGTGAGGGACGCCACAGTGGTATAGAGTGAGGGAGTGAGGGCCGTCACAGGGGTATAGAGTGAGGGAGTGAGGGACGCCACAGGGGTATAGAGTGAGGGAGTGAGGGCCGCCACAGGGGTATAGAGTGAGGGAGTGAGGAACGCCACAGGGGTATAGAGTGAGGGCCGCCACAGGGGTATAGAGTGAGGGACGCCACAGGGGTATAGAGTGAGGGAGTGAGGGACGCCACAGGGGTATAGAGTGAGGGAGTGAGGGCCGCCACAGGGGTATAGAGTGAGGGAGTGAGGAACGCCACAGGGGTATAGAGTGAGGGAGTGAGGGACGCCACAGGGGTATAGGGTGAGGGAGTGAGGGACGCCACAGGGGTATAGAGTGAGGGAGTGAGGGACTGAGGGCCGCCACAGGGGTATAAAGGGAGGGAGTGAGGGACGCGACAGGGGTATAGAGTGAGGGAGTGAGGGCCGCCACAGGGGTATAGAGTGAGGGCCGCCACAGGGGTATAGAGTGAGGGAGTGAGGGACGCCACAGGGGTATAGAGTGAGGGAGTGAGGGCCGTCACAGGGGTATAGAGTGAGGGACGCCACAGGGGTATAGAGGGAGGGACGCCACAGGGGTAGAGAGTGAGGGAGTGAGGGCCGCCACAGGGGTATAGAGTGAGGGAGTGAGGGCCGTCACAGGGGTATAGAGTGAGGGAGTGAGGGAAGCCACAGGGGTATAGAGTGAGGGAGTGAGGGACGCCACAGGGGTATAGAGGGAGGGAGTGAGGGACGCCACAGGGGTATAGAGTGAGGGAGTGAGGGACGCCACAGGGGTATAGAGTGAGGGACGCCACAGGGGTATAGAGTGAGGGAGTGAGGGACACCACAGGGGTATAGAGGGAGGGTGTGAGGGACGCCACAGGGGTATAGAGTGAGGGAGTGAGGGACGCCACGGGGGTAAAGAGTGAGGGAGTGAGGGACGCCACAGGGGGAGAGAGTGAGGGATGCCACAGGGGTATAGAGTGAGGGAGGGAGGGACGCCACAGGGGTATCGAGTGAGGGACGCCACGGTTATGGAGTGAGGGAGTGAGGGACGCCACAGGGGTATAGAGTGAGGGAGTGAGGGACGCCACAGGGGTATCGAGTGAGGGAGTGAGGGACGCCACAGGGGTATAGAGTGAGGGACGCCACAGGGGTATAGAGTGAGGGAGTGAGGGACGCCACAGGGGTATAGAGTGAGGGAGTGAGGGACGCCACAGGGGTATAGAGCGAGGGAGTGAGGGCCGCCACAGGGGTATAGAGTGAGGGAGTGAGGGACGCCACAGGGGTATAGAGTGAGGGAGTGAGGGACGCCACAGGGGTATAGAGTGAGGGAGTGAGGGCCGCCACGGGTATAGAGTGAGGGAGTGAGGGACGCCACAGGGGTATAGAGTGAGGGAGTGAGGGCCGCCACAGGGGTATAGAGTGAGGGACGCCACAGGGGTATAGAGTGAGGGAGTGAGGGACGCCACAGGGGTATAGAGTGAGGGCCGCCACAGGGGTATAGAGTGAGGGAGTGAGGGCCGTCACAGGGGTATAGAGTGAGGGAGTGAGGGTCGCCACAGGGGTATAGAGTGAGGGAGTGAGGGACGCGACAGGGGTATAGAGTGAGGGCCGCCACGGGGGTATAGAGTGAGGGAGTGAGGGACGCCACAGGGGTTTAGAGTGAGGGACGCCACAGGGGTATAGAGTGAGGGACGCCACAGGGGTATAGAGTGAGGGAGTGAGGGCCGCCACGGGTATAGAGTGAGGGAGTGAGGGACACCACAGGGGTATAGAGTGAGGGAGTGAGGGACGCCACAGGGGTATAGAGTGAGGGACGCCACAGGGGTATAGAGTGAGGGAGTGAGGGACACCACAGGGGTAAAGAGTGAGGGAGTGAGGGACGCCAAAGGGGTATAGAGTGAGGGACTGAGGGCCGCCACAGGGGTATAGAGTGAGGGCCGCCACAGGGGTATAGAGTGAGGGACGCCACAGGGGTATAGAGTGAGGGACGCCACAGGGGTATAGAGTGAGGGAGTGAGGGACGTCACAGAGGTATAGAGTGAGGGAGTGAGGGACGCCACAGGGGTATAGAGTGAGGGACGCCACAGGGGTACAGAGAGAGGGACGCCACAGGGGTATAGAGTGAGGGACGCCACAGGGGTATAGAGTGAGGGCCGCCACAGGGGTATAGAGTGAGGGAGTGAGGGCCGCCACGGGTATAGAGTGAGGGAGTGAGGGACACCACAGGGGTATAGAGTGAGGGAGTGAGGGACGCCACAGGGGTATAGAGTGAGGGACGCCACAGGGGTATAGAGTGAGGGAGTGAGGGCCGCCACAGGGGTATAGAGTGAGGGACGCCACAGGGGTATAGAGCGAGGGAGTGAGGGACACCACAGGGGTAAAGAGTGAGGGAGTGAGGGACGCCAAAGGGGTATAGAGTGAGGGACTGAGGCCCGCCACAGGGGTATAGAGTGAGGGACGCCACAGGGGTATAGAGTGAGGGAGTGAGGGACGTCACAGGGGTATAGAGTGAGGGAGTGAGGGACGCCACAGGGGTATAGAGTGAGGGACGCCACAGGGGTACAGAGTGAGGGAGAGAGGGACGCCACAGGGGTATAGAGTGAGGGACGCCACAGGGGTATAGAGTGAGGGCCGCCACAGGGGTATAGAGTGAGGGAGTGAGGGCCGTCACAGGGGTATAGTGAGAGAGTGAGGGCCGCCACAGGGGTATAGAGTGAGGGAGTGAGGGACGCCACAGGGGTATAGAGTGAGGGAGTGAGGGACGCCACAGGGGTATAGAGTGAGGGACGCCACAGGGGCATAGGGTGAGGGAGTGAGGGACGCCACAGGGGTATAGAGTGAGGGAGTGAGGGCCGCCACAGGGGTATAGAGGGAGGGAGTGAGGGATGCCACAGGGGTATAGAGTGAGGGACGCCACAGGGGTATAGAGTGAGGGAGTGAGGGACGCCACAGGGGTATAGAGTGAGGGATGCCACAGGGGTATAGAGTGAGGGACGCCACAGGGGGATGGAGTGAGGGACGCCACAGGGGTATAGAGGGAGGGAGTGAGGGACGCCACAGGGGTATAGAGTGAGGGAGTGAGGGACGCCACAGGGGTATAGAGTGAGGGGCGCCACAGGGGTATAGAGTGAGGGAGTGAGGGACGCCACAGGGGTATAGAGGGAGGGAGTGAGGGACGCCACAGGGGTATGGAGTGAGGGAGTGAGGGCCGTCACAGGGGTATAGAGTGAGGGAGTGAGGGACGCCACAGGGGTATAGAGTGAGGGAGTGAGGGACGCCACAGGGGTACAGAGTGAGGGAGAGAGGGACGCCACAGGGGTATAGAGTGAGGGACGCCACAGGGGTATAGAGTGAGGGCCGCCACAGGGGTATAGAGTGAGGGAGTGAGGGCCGCCACAGGGGTATAGTGAGAGAGTGAGGGACGCCACAGGGGTATAGAGTGAGGGAGTGAGGGCCGCCACAGGGGTACAGAGTGAGGGAGTGAGGGACGCCACAGGGGTATAGAGTGAGGGAGTGAGGGCCGCCACAGGGGTATAGAGTGAGGGAGTGAGGGACGCCACAGGGGTATAGGGTGAGGGAGTGAGGGACGCCACAGGGGTATAGAGTGAGGGAGTGAGGGCCGCCACAGGGGTATAGAGGGAGGGAGTGAGGGATGCCACAGGGGTATAGAGTGAGGGACGCCACAGGGGTATAGAGTGAGGGAGTGAGGGACGCCACAGGGGTATGGAGTGAGGGAGTGAGGGACGCCACAGGGGTATAGAGTGAGGGAGTGAGGGACGCCACAGGGGTATAGAGTGAGGGAGTGAGGGATGCCACAGGGGTATAGAGTGAGGGACGCCACAGGGTGATGGAGTGAGGGAGTGAGGGACGCCACAGGGGTATAGAGGGAGGGAGTGAGGGACGCCACAGGGGTATAGAGTGAGGGAGTGAGGGACGCCACAGGGGTATAGAGGGAGGGAGTGAGGGACGCCACAGGGGTATAGAGTGAGGGAGTGAGGGACGCCACAGGGGTATAGAGTGAGGGAGTGAGGGACGCCACAGGGGTATAGAGTGAGGGACGCCACAGGGGTATAGAGTGAGGGACGACACGGGGGTATAGAGTGAGGGAGTGAGGGACGCCACAGGGGTATAGAGTGAGGGAGTGAGGGACGCCTCAGGGGTATAGAGTGAGGGACGCCACAGGGGTATAGAGTGAGGGAGTGAGGGACGCCACAGGGGTATAGAGTGAGGGACGCCACAGGGGTATAGAGTGAGGGAGTGAGGGCCGCCACACGGATGTAGAGTGAGGGAGTGAGGGACGCCACGGGGGTATAGAGTGAGGGACGCCACAGGGGTATTGAGTGAGGGAGTGAGGGACGCCACAGGGGTATAGAGTGAGGGAGTGAGGGACGTCACAGGGGTATTGAGTGAGGGAGTGAGGGCCGCCACAGGGGTATAGAGTGAGGGAGTGAGGGACGCCACAGCGGTATAGAGTGAGGGAGTGAGGGACGCCACAGGGATGTAGAGTGAGGGAGTGAGGGCCACCACAGGGGGATGGAGTGAGGGACGCCACAGGGGTATAGAGGGAGGGAGTGAGGGACGCCACAGGGGTATAGAGTGAGGGAGTGAGGGACGCCACAGGGGTATAGAGTGAGGGACGACACAGGGGTATAGAGTGAGGGAGTGAGGGCCGCCACAGGGGTATGGAGTGAGGGACGCCACAGGGGTATAGAGGTGAGGGAGTGAGGGACGCCACAGGGCTATAGAGGTGAGGGAGTGAGGGCCGTCACAGGGGTATAGAGTGAGGGACTGAGGGACGCCACAGGGGTATAGAGTGAGGGAGTGAGCGACGCCACAGGGGTATCGAGTGAGGGAGTGAGGGACGCCACAGGGGTATAGAGTGAGGGAGTGAGGGACGCCACAGGGGTATAGAGTGAGGGACTGAGGGACGCCACAGGGGTATAGAGTGAGGGACGCCACAGGGGTATGGAGTGAGGGACGCCACAGGGGTAGGGAGTGAGGGACGCCACAGGGGTGTAGAGGGAGGGAGTGAGGGCCGTCACGGGTATAGAGTGAGGGAGTGAGGGACGCCACAGGGGTATAGAGTG
The DNA here is from genome assembly GCF_047496885.1 of Scyliorhinus torazame. NCBI lineage: Eukaryota > Metazoa > Chordata > Chondrichthyes > Carcharhiniformes > Scyliorhinidae > Scyliorhinus > Scyliorhinus torazame. The sequence goes on along the minus strand of NC_092730.1, from coordinate 13,867,207 downwards.
AGGGAGTGAGGGACGCCACAGGGGTATAGAGGGAGGGAGTGAGGGCCGTCACAGGGGTATAGAGTGAGGGACGCCACAGGGGTATAGAGTGAGGAACGCCACAGGGGTATAGAGTGAGGGCCGTCACAGGGGTATAGAGTGAGGGAGTGAGGGACGCCACAGGGGTATAGAGTGAGGGAGTGAGGAACGCCACAGGGGTATAGAGTGAGGGAGTGAGGGACGCCACAGGGGTATAGAGTGAGGGAGTGAGGAACGCCACAGGGGTATAGAGTGAGGGACGCCACAGTGGTATAGAGTGAGGGAGTGAGGGACGCCACAGGGGTATCGAGTGAGGGAGTGAGGGCCGCCACAGGGGTATAGAGTGAGGGAGTGAGGGACGCCACAGGGGTATGGAGTGAGGGACGCCACAGGGGTATAGAGTGAGGGAGTGAGGGCCGCCACAGGGGTATAGAGTGAGGGAGTGAGGGACGCCACAGGGGTAAAGGGTGAGGGAGTGAGGGCCGTCACAGGGGTACAGAGTGAGGGAGAGAGGGACGCCACAGGGGTATAGAGTGAGGGAGTGAGGGCTGTCACAGGGGTATAGAGTGAGGGAGTGAGGGACGCCACAGGGGTATAGAGTGAGGGACGCCACAGGGGTATAGAGTGAGGGACGCCACAGGGGTATAGAGTGAGGGAGTGAGGGACACCACAGGGGTATAGAGTGAGGGCCGCCACAGGGGTATAGAGTGAGGGTGTGAGGGACGCCACTGGGGTCAAGAGTGAGGGAGTGAGGGACGCCACAGGGGTATAGAGTGAGGGCCGCCACAGGGGTATAGAGTGTGGGACGCCACAGGGGTATAGAGTGAGGGAGTGAGGGACACCACAGGGGTATAGAGTGAGGGATGCCACAGGGGTATAGAGTGAGGGAGAGGGGGACGCCACGGGGGTAAAGAGTGAGGGAGTGTGGGACGCCACGGGGGTATAGAGTGAGGGACGCCACAGGGGTATAGAGTGAGGGAGTGAGGGACGCCACAGGGGTATAGAGTGAGGGAGTGAGGGCCGCCACAGGGGTATAGAGTGAGGGAGGCCACAGGGGTATAGAGTGAGGGAGTGAGGGACGCCACAGGGGCATAGAGTGAGGGAGTGAGGGCCGCCACGGGTATAGAGTGAGGGAGTGAGGGATGCCACAGGGGTATAGAGTGAGGGAGTGAGGGATGCCACAGGGGTATAGAGTGAGGGAGTGAGGGACGCCACAGGGGTATAGAGTGAGGGCCGCCGCAGGGGTATAGAGTGAGGGAGTGAGGGCCGCCACAGGGGTATAGAGTGAGGGAGTGAGGGCCGCCACAGGGGTATAGAGTGAGGGAGTGAGGGCCGTCACAGGGGTATAGAGTGAGGGAGTGAGGGCCGTCACAGGGGTATAGAGTGAGGGAGTGAGGGTCGCCACAGGGGTATAGAGTGAGGGAGTGAGGGACGCGACGGGTATAGCGTGAGGGCCGCCACGGGGGTATAGAGTGAGGGAGTGAGGGACGCCACAGGGGTATAGAGTGAGGGAGTGAGGGACGCCACAGGGGTATAGAGTGAGGGAGTGAGGGACACCACAGGGGTATAGAGTGAGGGACGCCACAGGGGTATAGAGTGAGGGAGTGAGGGCCGCCACAGGGGTATAGAGTGAGGGACGCCACAGGGGTATAGAGTGAGGGAGTGAGGGACACCACAGGGGTATAGAGTGAGGGACGCCACAGGGGTATAGAGTGAGGGAGTGAGGGCCGCCACAGGGGTATAGAGTGAGGGACGCCACAGGGGTATAGAGCGAGGGAGTGAGGGACACCACAGGGGTAAAGAGTGAGGGAGTGAGGGACGCCAAAGGGGTATAGAGTGAGGGACTGAGGGCCGCCACAGGGGTATAGAGTGAGGGACGCCACAGGGGTATAGAGTGAGGGACGCCACAGGGGTATAGAGTGAGGGAGTGAGGGACGTCACAGGGGTATAGAGTGAGGGAGTGAGGGACGCCACAGGGGTATAGAGTGAGGGACGCCACAGGGGTACAGAGTGAGGGAGAGAGGGACGCCACAGGGGTATAGAGTGAGTGACGCCACAGGGGTATAGAGTGAGGGCCGCCACAGGGGTATAGAGTGAGGGAGTGAGGGCCGTCACAGGGGTATAGTGAGAGAGTGAGGGCCGCCACAGGGGTATAGAGTGAGGGAGTGAGGGACGCCACAGGGGTATAGAGTGAGGGAGTGAGGGACGCCACAGGGGTATAGAGTGAGGGAGTGAGGGACGCCACAGGGGTATAGGGTGAGGGAGTGAGGGACGCCACAGGGGTATAGAGGGAGGGAGTGAGGGACGCCACAGGGGTATAGAGTGAGGGACGCCACAGGGGTATAGAGTGAGGGATGCCACAGGGGTATAGAGTGAGGGACGCCACAGGGGGATGGAGTGAGGGACGCCACAGGGGTATAGAGGGAGGGAGTGAGGGACGCCACAGGGGTATAGAGTGAGGGAGTGAGGGACGCCACAGGGGTATAGAGTGAGGGACGCCACAGGGGTATAGAGTGAGGGAGTGAGGGACGCCACAGGGATGTAGAGTGAGGGAGTGAGGGACGCCACAGGGGTATAGAGGGAGGGAGTGAGGGACGCCACAGGGGTATGGAGTGAGGGAGTGAGGGCCGTCACAGGGGTATAGAGTGAGGGAGTGAGGGACGCCACAGGGGTATAGAGTGAGGGAGTGAGGGACGCCACAGGGGTACAGAGTGAGGGAGAGAGGGACGCCACAGGGGTATAGAGTGAGGGACGCCACAGGGGTATAGAGTGAGGGCCGCCACAGGGGTATAGAGTGAGGGAGTGAGGGCCGCCACAGGGGTATAGTGAGAGAGTGAGGGACGCCACAGGGGTATAGAGTGAGGGAGTGAGGGCCGCCACAGGGGTATAGAGTGAGGGAGTGAGGGACGCCACAGGGGTATAGAGTGAGGGAGTGAGGGACGCCACAGAGGTATAGGGTGAGGGAGTGAGGGACGCCACAGGGGTATAGGGTGAGGGAGTGAGGGACGCCACAGGGGTATAGAGTGAGGGAGTGAGGGCCGCCACAGGGGTATAGAGGGAGGGAGTGAGGGATGCCACAGGGGTATAGAGTGAGGGACGCCACAGGGGTATAGAGTGAGGGAGTGAGGGACGCCACAGGGGTATAGAGTGAGGGAGTGAGGGACGCCACAGGGGTATAGAGTGAGGGAGTGAGGGACGCCACAGGGGTATAGAGTGAGGGAGTGAGGGATGCCACAGGGGTATAGAGTGAGGGACGCCACAGGGGGATGGAGTGAGGGAGTGAGGGACGCCACAGGGGTATAGAGGGAGGGAGTGAGGGACGCCACAGGGGTATAGAGTGAGGGAGTGAGGGACGCCACAGGGGTATAGAGGGAGGGAGTGAGGGACGCCACAGGGGTATAGAGTGAGGGAGTGAGGGACGCCACAGGGGTATAGAGTGAGGGAGTGAGGGACGCCACAGGGGTATAGAGTGAGGGACGCCACAGGGGTATAGAGTGAGGGACGACACGGGGGTATAGAGTGAGGGAGTGAGGGATGCCACAGGGGTATAGAGTGAGGGAGTGAGGGACGCCTCAGGGGTATAGAGTGAGGGACGCCACAGGGGTATAGAGTGAGGGAGCGAGGGACGCCACAGGGGTATAGAGTGAGGGACGCCACAGGGGTATAGAGTGAGGGTGTGAGGGCCACCACACGGATGTGGAGTGAGGGACGCCACGGGGGTATAGAGTGAGGGACGCCACAGGGGTATTGAGTGAGGGAGTGAGGGACGCCACAGGGGTATAGAGTGAGGGAGTGAGGGACGCCACAGGGGTATAGAGTGAGGGAGTGAGGGACGCCACAGGGATGTAGAGTGAGGGAGTGAGGGCCACCACAGGGGGATGGGGTGAGGGCCACCACGGGGATGGAGTGAGGGACGCCACAGGGGTATAGAGGGAGGGAGTGAGGGACGCCACAGGGGTATAGAGTGAGGGACGACACAGGGGTATAGAGTGAGGGAGTGAGGGCCGCCACAGGGGTATAGAGTGAGGGAGTGAGGGACGCCACAGGGGTATAGAGGTGAGGGAGTGAGGGACGCCACAGGGCTATAGAGGTGAGGGAGTGAGGGCCGTCACAGGGGTATAGAGTGAGGGAGTGAGGACCGCCACAGGGGTATAGAGTGAGGGAGTGAGCGACGCCACAGGGGTATCGAGTGAGGGAGTGAGCGACGCCACAGGGGTATCGAGTGAGGGAGTGAGGGACGCCACAGGGGTATAGAGTGAGGGACTGAGGGACGCCACAGGGGTATAGAGTGAGGGACGCCACAGGGGTATGGAGTGAGGGACGCCACAGGGGTAGGGAGTGAGGGACGCCACAGGGGTATAGAGGGAGGGAGTGAGGGCCGTCACGGGTATAGAGTGAGGGAGTGAGGGATGCCACAGGGGTATAGAGTGAGGGAGTGAGGGACGCCACAGGGGTATAGAGGGAGGGAGTGAGGGCCGTCACAGGGGTATAGAGTGAGGGACGCCACAGGGGTATAGAGTGAGGAACGCCACAGGGGTATAGAGTGAGGGAGTGAGGGCCGTCACAGGGGTATAGAGTGAGGGAGTGAGGGACGCCACAGGGGTATAGAGTGAGGGAGTGAGGAACGCCACAGGGGTATAGAGTGAGGGAGTGAGGGACGCCACAGTGGTATAGAGTGAGGGAGTGAGGGACGCCACAGGGGTATCGAGTGAGGGCCGCCACAGGGGTATAGAGTGAGGGAGTGAGGGACGCCACAGGGGTATAGAGTGAGGGAGTGAGGGACGCCACAGGGGTATAGAGTGAGGGAGTGAGGGCCGCCACAGGGGTATAGAGTGAGGGAGTGAGGGACGCCACAGGGGTAAAGGGTGAGGGAGTGAGGGCCGTCACAGGGGTACAGAGTGAGGGAGTGAGGGCTGTCACAGGGGTATAGAGTGAGGGAGTGAGGGACGCCACAGGGGTATAGAGTGAGGGACGCCACAGGGGTATAGAGTGAGGGACGCCACAGGGGTATAGAGTGAGGGAGTGAGGGACACCACAGGGGTATAGAGTGAGGGACACCACAGGGGTATAGAGTGAGGGCCGCCACAGGGGTATAGAGTGAGGGACGCCACAGGGGTAAAGAGTGAGGGAGTGAGGGACGCCACAGGGGTATAGAGTGAGGGCCGCCACAGGGGTATAGAGTGTGGGACGCCACAGGGGTATAGAGTGAGGGAGTGAGGGACACCACAGGGGTATAGAGTGAGGGATGCCACAGGGGTATAGAGTGAGGGAGAGGGGGACGCCACGGGGGTAAAGAGTGAGGGAGTGTGGGACGCCACAGGGGTATAGAGTGAGGGACGCCACAGGGGTATAGAGTGAGGGAGTGAAGGGAGGCCACGGTTATAGAGTGAGGGATGCCACAGGGGTATAGAGTGAGGGAGTGAGGGACGCCACAGGGGTATAGAGTGAGGGATGCCACAGGGATATAGAGTGAGGGAGTGAGGGACGCCACAGGGGTATAGAGCGAGGGAGTGAGGGACGCCACAGGGGTATCGAGTGAGGGAGTGAGGGACGCCACAGGGGTATAGAATGAGGGAGTGAGGGATGCCACAGGGGTATAGAGTGAGGGAGTGAGGGTCGCCACAGGGGTCTAGAGTGAGGGAGTGAGGGCCGCCACAGGGGTATAGAGTGAGGGAATGAGGGCCGCCACAGGGGTAGAGAGTGAGGGAGTGAGGGCCGCCACAGGGGTATAGAGTGAGGGACGCCACAGGGGTATAGAGTGAGGGACGCCACAGGGGTATAGAGTGAGGGAGTGAGGGACGCCACAGGGGTATGGAGTGAGGGACGCCACAGGGGTATAGAGTGAGGGAGTGAGGGACGCCACAGGGGTCTAGAGTGAGGGAGTGAGGGACGCCACAGGGGTATAGAGTGAGGGAGTGAGGGACGCCACAGGGGTATAGAGTGAGGGAGTGAGGGACGCCACAGGGGTATAGAGTGAGGGAGTGAGGGCCGTCACGGGTATAGAGTGAGGGAGTGAGGACGCCACAGGGGTATAGAGTGAGGGAGTGAGGGACGCCACAGGGGTATAGAGTGAGGGAGTTTGGGACGCCACAGGGGTATAGGGTGAGGGAGTGAGGGCCACCACAGGGGTATAAAGTGAGGGAGTGAGGGACGCCACAGGGGTATAGAGTGAGGGACGCCACAGGGGTATAGAGTGAGGGAGGCCACAGGGGTATAGAGGGAGGGAGTGAGGGCCGCCAGAGGGGTATCGAGTGAGGGACGCCACAGGGGTATAGAGTGAGGGAGTGAGGGACGCCACAGGGGTATAGAGTGAGGGAGTGAGGGCCGCCACAGGGGTATAGAGTGAGGGACGCCACAGGGGTATAGAGTGAGGGAGTGAGGGACGCCACAGGGGTATAGAGTGAGGGAGTGAGGGACGCCACAGGGGTATAGAGGGAGGGAGTGAGGGACGCCACAGGGGTATAGGGTGAGGGAGTGAGGGACGCCACAGGGGTATAGAGTGAGGGAGTGAGGGCCGTCACAGGGGTATAGAGTGAGGGTGTGAGGGCCGCCACAGGGGTATAGAGTGAGGGAGTGAGGGACGCCACAGGGGTATAGAGTGAGGGACGCCACAGGGGTATAGAGTGAGGGACACCACAGGGGTATAGAGTGAGGGATGCCACAGGGGTGTGGAGTGAGGGACGCCACAGGGGTATGGAGTGAGGGAGTGAGGGCCGTCACAGGGGTATAGAGTGAGGGAGTGAGGGCCGTCACAGGGGTATAGAGTGAGGGAGTGAGGGCCGCCACAGGGGTATAGAGTGAGGGAGTGAGGGACGCCACAGGGGTATAGAGTGAGGGACGCCACAGGGGTATAGAGTGCGGGACGCCACAGGGGTATAGAGTGAGGGAGTGAGGGCCGTCACAGGGGTATAGAGTGAGGGAGTGAGGGCCGCCACAGGGGTATAGAGTGAGGGAGTGAGGGACACCACAGGGGTACAGAGTGAGGGACGCCACAGGGGTATAGAGGGAGGGAGTGAGGGCCGTCACAGGGGTATAGACTGAGGGAGTGAGGGCCGTCACAGGGGTATAGAGTGAGGGAGTGAGGGACACCACAGGGGTACAGAGTGAGGGACGCCACAGGGGTATAGAGTGAGGGACGCCACAGGGGTATGGAGTGAGGGAGTGAGGGCCGTCACAGGGGTATAGAGTGAGGGAGTGAGGGCCGTCACAGGGGTATAGAGTGAGGGAGTGAGGGCCGCCACAGGGGTATAGAGTGAGGGAGTGAGGGACGCCACAGGGGTATAGAGTGAGGGACGCCACAGGGGTATAGAGTGAGGGACGCCACAGGGGTATAGAGTGAGGGAGTGAGGGCCGTCACAGGGGTATAGAGTGAGGGAGTGAGGGCCGCCACAGGGGTATAGAGTGAGGGAGTGAGGGACACCACAGGGGTACAGAGTGAGGGACGCCACAGGGGTATAGAGGGAGGGAGTGAGGGCCGTCACAGGGGTATAGACTGAGGGAGTGAGGGCCGTCACAGGGGTATAGAGTGAGGGAGTGAGGGACACCACAGGGGTACAGAGTGAGGGACGCCACAGGGGTATAGAGGGAGGGAGTGAGGGCCGTCACAGGGGTATAGACTGAGGGAGTGAGGGCCGCCACGGGTATAGAGTGAGGGAGTGAGGGACGCCAAAGGGGTATAGAGTGAGGGAGTGAGGGACGCCACGGGTATAGGGTGAGGGAGTGAGGGCCGTCACGGGTACAGAGGGAGGGAGTGAGGGACGCCACAGGGGTATAGAGTGAGGGAGTGAGGGCCGCCACAGTGGTATAGAGTGAGGGAGTGAGGGACGCCACAGGGGTATAGAGTGAGGGAGTGAGGGACGCCACAGGGGTATAGAGTGAGGGCCGCCACAGGGGTATAGAGTGAGGGAGTGAGGGCCGCCACAGGGGTATAGAGTGAGGGAGTGAGGGACGCCACAGGGGTATGGAGTGAGGGAGTGAGGGACGCCACAGGGGTATAGAGTGAGGGGCGTCACAGGGGTATAGAGTGAGGGAGTGAGGGCCGTCACAGGGGTATAGAGTGAGGGAGTGAGAGCCGCCACAGGGGTATAGGGTGAGGGAGTGAGGGACGCCACAGGGGTATAGAGTGAGGGAGTGAGGGACGCCACAGGGGTATAGGGTGAGGGAGTGAGGGACGCCACAGGGGTATAGAGTGAGGGAGTGAGGGCCGCCACAGGGGTATAGAGTGAGGGAGTGAGGGACGCCACAGGGGTATAGGGTGAGGGAGTGAGGGACGCCACAGGGGTATAGAGTGAGGGAGTGAGGGCCGCCACAGGGGTATAGAGGGAGGGAGTGAGGGATGCCACAGGGGTATAGGGTGAGGGAGTGAGGGATGCCACAGGGGTATAGAGTGAGGGAGTGAGGGACGCCACAGGGGTATAGGGTGAGGGAGTGAGGGACGCCACAGGGGTATAGAGTGAGGGAGTGAGGGCCGCCACAGGGGTATAGAGTGAGGGAGTGAGGGACGCCACAGGGGTATAGAGTGAGGGAGTGAGGGACGCCACAGGGGTATAGGGTGAGGGAGTGAGGGATGGCACAGGGGTATAGAGTGAGGGAGTGAGGGACGCCACTGGGGTATAGGGTGAGGGAGTGAGGGACGCCACAGGGGTATAGAGTGAGGGAGTGAGGGCCGCCACAGGGGTATAGAGGGAGGGAGTGATGGATGCCACAGGGGTATAGAGTGAGGGAGGGAGGGACGCCACAGGGGTATAGAGTGAGGGAGTGAGGGACGCCACAGGGGTATAGAGTGAGGGACGCCACAGGGGTCTCGAGTGAGGGACGCCACAGGGGTATGGAGTGAGGGAGTGAGGGACGCCACAGGGGTATAGAGTGAGGGAGTGAGGGACGCCACAGGGGTATAGAGTGAGGGAGTGAGGGCCGCCACAGGGGTATAGAGTGAGGGAGTGAGGGCCGCCACAGGGGTATAGAGTGAGGGAGTGAGGGACACCACAGGGGTATAGAGTGAGGGAGTGAGCGACGCCACAGGGGTATAGAGTGAGGGAGTGAGGGACGCCACAGGGGTATAGAGTGAGGGACGCCACAGGGGTATAGAGTGAGGGAGTGAGGGACGCCACAGGGGTATAGAGTGAGGGACGCCACAGGGGTATAGAGTGAGGGAGTGAGGGCCGCCACAGGGGTATAGAGTGAGGGAGTGAGGGACGCCACAGGGGTATAGAGTGAGGGAGTGAGGGACGCCACAGGGGTATAGAGTGAGGGAGTGAGTGACGCCAAAGGGGTATAGAGTGAGGGAGTGAGGGACGCCTCAGGGGTATAGAGTGAGGGAGCGAGGGCCGTCACAGTGGTATAGAGTGAGGGAGTGAGTGACGCCAAAGGGGTATAGAGTGAGGGAGTGAGGGCCGCCACGGGTATAGAGTGAGGGAGTGAGGGACGCCACAGGGGTATAGAGTGAGGGCCGTCACAGTGGTATAGAGTGAGGGAGTGAGTGACGCCAAAGGGGTATAGAGTGAGGGAGTGAGGGACGCCACAGGGGTATAGAGTGAGGGAGTGAGGGACGCCACAGGGGTATGGAGTGAGGGAGTGAGGGACGCCACAGGGGTATAGAGTGAGGGGCGTCACAGGGGTATAGACTGAGGGAGTGAGGGCCGTCACAGGGGTATAGAGTGAGGGAGTGAGAGCCGCCACAGGGGTATAGGGTGAGGGAGTGAGGGACGCCACAGGGGTATAGAGTGAGGGAGTGAGGGACGCCACAGGGGTATAGGGTGAGGGAGTGAGGGACGCCACAGGGGTATAGAGTGAGGGAGTGAGGGCCGCCACAGGGGTATAGAGTGAGGGAGTGAGGGACGCCACAGGGGTATAGGGTGAGGGAGTGAGGGACGCCACAGGGGTATAGAGTGAGGGAGTGAGGGCCGCCACAGGGGTATAGAGGGAGGAAGTGAGGGATGCCACAGGGGTATAGGGTGAGGGAGTGAGGGATGCCACAGGGGTATAGAGTGAGGGAGTGAGGGACGCCACAGGGGTATAGGGTGAGGGAGTGAGGGACGCCACAGGGGTATAGAGTGAGGGAGTGAGGGACGCCACAGGGGTATAGAGTGAGGGAGTGAGGGACGCCACAGGGGTATAGGGTGAGGGAGTGAGGGATGGCACAGGGGTATAGAGTGAGGGAGTGAGGGACGCCACAGGGGTATAGGGTGAGGGAGTGAGGGACGCCACAGGGGTATAGAGTGAGGGAGTGAGGGCCGCCACAGGGGTATAGAGGGAGGGAGTGATGGATGCCACAGGGTTATAGAGTGAGGGAGGGAGGGACGCCACAGGGATATAGAGTGAGGGAGTGAGGGACGCCACAGGGGTATAGAGTGAGGGACGCCACAGGGGTCTCGAGTGAGGGACGCCACAGGGGTATGGAGTGAGGGAGTGAGGGACGCCACAGGGGTATAGAGTGAGGGAGTGAGGGACGCCACAGGGGTATAGAGTGAGGGAGTGAGGGCCGCCACAGGGGTATAGAGTGAGGGAGTGAGGGCCGTCACAGGGGTATAGAGTGAGGGACACCACAGGGGTATAGAGTGAGGGAGTGAGGGCCGCCACAGGGGTATAGAGTGAGGGAGTGAGGGACGCCACAGGGGTATAGAGTGAGGGAGTGAGGGACGCCACAGGGGTATAGAGTGAGGGAGTGAGGGACGCCACAGGGGTATAGAGTGAGGGAGTGAGGGACGCCACAGGGGTATAGAGTGAGGGAGTGAGGGCCGCCACGGGTATAGAGTGAGGGAGTGAGGGCCGTCACAGTGGTATAGAGTGAGGGAGTGAGTGACGCCAAAGGGGTATAGAGTGAGGGAGTGAGGGACGCCACAGGGGTATAGAGTGAGGGCCGTCACAGTGGTATAGAGTGAGGGAGTGAGTGACGCCAAAGGGGTATGGAGTGAGGGAGTGAGGGACGCCACAGGGGTATAGAGTGAGGGAGTGAGGGCCACCACAGGGGTATAGAGTGAGGGAGTGAGGGACGCCACAGGGGTATAGAGTGAGGGAGTGAGGGACGCCACAGGGGTATAGAGTGAGGGAGTGAGTGACGCCACAGGGGTATAGAGTGAGGGAGTGAGCGACGCCACAGGGGTATAGAGTGAGGGAGTGAGGGACGCCACAGGGGTATAGAGTGAGGGAGTGAGGGCCGCCACAGGGGTATAGAGTGAGGAACGCCACAGGGGTATAGAGTGAGGGAGTGAGGGACGTCACAGGGGTATAGAGTGAGGGAGTGAGGGACGCCACAGGGGTATAGAGTGAGGGAGTGAGGGACGCCACAGGGGTATAGAGTGAGGGAGTGAGGGACGCCACTGGGGTATAGAGTGAGGGACGCCACAGGGGTATAGAGTGAGGGAGTGAGTGACGCCACAGGGGTATAGAGTGAGGGAGTGAGCGACGCCACAGGGGTATAGAGTGAGGGAGTGAGGGCCGCCACAGGGGTATAGAGTGAGGGAGTGAGGGACGTCACAGGGGTATAGAGTGAGGGAGTGAGGGACGCCACAGGGGTATAGAGTGAGGGAGTGAGGGCCGCCACAGGGGTATAGAGTGAGGGAGTGAGGGACGCCACAGGGGTATAGAGTGAGGGCCGCCACAGGGGTATAGAGTGAGGGTGTGAGGGCCACCACAGGAGTATAGAGTGAGGGAGTGAGGGACGCCACAGGGGTATAGAGTGAGGGACGCCACAGGGGTATAGAGTGAGGGAGTGAGGGATGCCACAGGGGTATAGAGTGAGGGAGTGAGGGATGCCACAGGGGTATAGAGTGAGGGAGTGAGGGCCGCCACAGGGGTATAGAGTGAGGGAGTGAGGGCCACCACAGGGGTATAGAGTGAGGGACGCCACAGGGGTATAGAGTGAGGGAGTAAGGGACGCCACAGGGGTATAGAGTGAGGGAGTGAGGGCCACCACAGGGGTATAGAGTGAGGGAGTGAGGGACGCCACAGGGGTATAGAGTGAGGGAGTGAGGGACGCCTCAGGGGTATAGAGTGAGGGACGCCACAGGGGTATAGAGTGAGGGAGTGAGAGCCGCCACAGGGGTATAGGGTGAGGGAGTGAGGGACGCCACAGGGGTATAGAGTGAGGGAGTGAGGGACGCCACAGGGGTATAGGGTGAGGGAGTGAGGGACGCCACAGGGGTATAGAGTGAGGGAGTGAGGGCCGCCACAGGGGTATAGAGTGAGGGAGTGAGGGACGCCACAGGGGTATAGGGTGAGGGAGTGAGGGACGCCACAGGGGTATAGAGTGAGGGAGTGAGGGCCGCCACAGGGGTATAGAGTGAGGGAGTGAGGGACGCCACAGGGGTATAGAGTGAGGGAGTGAGGGACGCCTCAGGGGTATAGAGTGAGGGACGCCACAGGGGTATAGAGTGAGGGAGTGAGAGCCGCCACAGGGGTATAGGGTGAGGGAGTGAGGGACGCCACAGGGGTATAGAGTGAGGGAGTGAGGGACGCCACAGGGGTATAGGGTGAGGGAGTGAGGGACGCCACAGGGGTATAGAGTGAGGGAGTGAGGGCCGCCACAGGGGTATAGAGTGAGGGAGTGAGGGACGCCACAGGGGTATAGGGTGAGGGAGTGAGGGACGCCACAGGGGTATAGAGTGAGGGAGTGAGGGCCGCCACAGGGGTATAGAGGGAGGGAGTGAGGGATGCCACAGGGGTATAGGGTGAGGGAGTGAGGGATGCCACAGGGGTATAGAGTGAGGGAGTGAGGGACGCCACAGGGGTATAGGGTGAGGGAGTGAGGGACGCCACAGGGGTATAGAGTGAGGGAGTGAGGGCCGCCACAGGGGTATAGAGTGAGGGAGTGAGGGACGCCACAGGGGTATAGAGTGAGGGAGTGAGGGACGCCACAGGGGTATAGGGTGAGGGAGTGAGGGATGGCACAGGGGTATAGAGTGAGGGAGTGAGGGACGCCACTGGGGTATAGGGTGAGGGAGTGAGGGACGCCACAGGGGTATAGAGTGAGGGAGTGAGGGCCGCCACAGGGGTATAGAGGGAGGGAGTGATGGATGCCACAGGGGTATAGAGTGAGGGAGGGAGGGACGCCACAGGGGTATAGAGTGAGGGAGTGAGGGACGCCACAGGGGTATAGAGTGAGGGACGCCACAGGGGTCTCGAGTGAGGGACGCCACAGGGGTATGGAGTGAGGGAGTGAGGGACGCCACAGGGGTATAGAGTGAGGGAGTGAGGGACGCCACAGGGGTATAGAGTGAGGGAGTGAGGGCCGCCACAGGGGTATAGAGTGAGGGAGTGAGGGCCGCCACAGGGGTATAGAGTGAGGGAGTGAGGGACACCACAGGGGTATAGAGTGAGGGAGTGAGCGACGCCACAGGGGTATAGAGTGAGGGAGTGAGGGACGCCACAGGGGTATAGAGTGAGGGACGCCACAGGGGTATAGAGTGAGGGAGTGAGGGACGCCACAGGGGTATAGAGTGAGGGACGCCACAGGGGTATAGAGTGAGGGAGTGAGGGCCGCCACAGGGGTATAGAGTGAGGGAGTGAGGGACGCCACAGGGGTATAGAGTGAGGGAGTGAGGGACGCCACAGGGGTATAGAGTGAGGGAGTGAGTGACGCCAAAGGGGTATAGAGTGAGGGAGTGAGGGACGCCTCAGGGGTATAGAGTGAGGGAGCGAGGGCCGTCACAGTGGTATAGAGTGAGGGAGTGAGTGACGCCAAAGGGGTATAGAGTGAGGGAGTGAGGGCCGCCACGGGTATAGAGTGAGGGAGTGAGGGACGCCACAGGGGTATAGAGTGAGGGCCGTCACAGTGGTATAGAGTGAGGGAGTGAGTGACGCCAAAGGGGTATAGAGTGAGGGAGTGAGGGACGCCACAGGGGTATAGAGTGAGGGAGTGAGGGACGCCACAGGGGTATGGAGTGAGGGAGTGAGGGACGCCACAGGGGTATAGAGTGAGGGGCGTCACAGGGGTATAGACTGAGGGAGTGAGGGCCGTCACAGGGGTATAGAGTGAGGGAGTGAGAGCCGCCACAGGGGTATAGGGTGAGGGAGTGAGGGACGCCACAGGGGTATAGAGTGAGGGAGTGAGGGACGCCACAGGGGTATAGGGTGAGGGAGTGAGGGACGCCACAGGGGTATAGAGTGAGGGAGTGAGGGCCGCCACAGGGGTATAGAGGGAGGAAGTGAGGGATGCCACAGGGGTATAGGGTGAGGGAGTGAGGGATGCCACAGGGGTATAGAGTGAGGGAGTGAGGGACGCCACAGGGGTATAGGGTGAGGGAGTGAGGGACGCCACAGGGGTATAGAGTGAGGGAGTGAGGGACGCCACAGGGGTATAGAGTGAGGGAGTGAGGGACGCCACAGGGGTATAGGGTGAGGGAGGGAGGGACGCCACAGGGATATAGAGTGAGGGAGTGAGGGACGCCACAGGGGTATAGAGTGAGGGACGCCACAGGGGTCTCGAGTGAGGGACGCCACAGGGGTATGGAGTGAGGGAGTGAGGGACGCCACAGGGGTATAGAGTGAGGGAGTGAGGGACGCCACAGGGGTATAGAGTGAGGGAGTGAGGGCCGCCACAGGGGTATAGAGTGAGGGAGTGAGGGCCGTCACAGGGGTATAGAGTGAGGGACACCACAGGGGTATAGAGTGAGGGAGTGAGGGCCGCCACAGGGGTATAGAGTGAGGGAGTGAGGGACGCCACAGGGGTATAGAGTGAGGGAGTGAGGGACGCCACAGGGGTATAGAGTGAGGGAGTGAGGGACGCCACAGGGGTATAGAGTGAGGGAGTGAGGGACGCCACAGGGGTATAGAGTGAGGGAGTGAGGGCCGCCACGGGTATAGAGTGAGGGAGTGAGGGCCGTCACAGTGGTATAGAGTGAGGGAGTGAGTGACGCCAAAGGGGTATAGAGTGAGGGAGTGAGGGACGCCACAGGGGTATAGAGTGAGGGCCGTCACAGTGGTATAGAGTGAGGGAGTGAGTGACGCCAAAGGGGTATGGAGTGAGGGAGTGAGGGACGCCACAGGGGTATAGAGTGAGGGAGTGAGGGCCACCACAGGGGTATAGAGTGAGGGAGTGAGGGACGCCACAGGGGTATAGTGTGAGGGAGTGAGGGACGCCACAGGGGTATAGAGTGAGGGAGTGAGTGACGCCACAGGGGTATAGAGTGAGGGAGTGAGCGACGCCACAGGGGTATAGAGTGAGGGAGTGAGGGACGCCACAGGGGTATAGAGTGAGGGAGTGAGGGCCGCCACAGGGGTATAGAGTGAGGAACGCCACAGGGGTATAGAGTGAGGGAGTGAGGGACGTCACAGGGGTATAGAGTGAGGGAGTGAGGGACGCCACAGGGGTATAGAGTGAGGGAGTGAGGGACGCCACAGGGGTATAGAGTGAGGGAGTGAGGGACGCCACTGGGGTATAGAGTGAGGGACGCCACAGGGGTATAGAGTGAGGGAGTGAGTGACGCCACAGGGGTATAGAGTGAGGGAGTGAGGGACGCCACAGGGGTATAGAGTGAGGGAGTGAGGGCCGCCACAGGGGTATAGAGTGAGGGAGTGAGGGACGTCACAGGGGTATAGAGTGAGGGAGTGAGGGACGCCACAGGGGTATAGAGTGAGGGAGTGAGGGCCGCCACAGGGGTATAGAGTGAGGGAGTGAGGGACGCCACAGGGGTATAGAGTGAGGGCCGCCACAGGGGTATAGAGTGAGGGTGTGAGGGCCACCACAGGAGTATAGAGTGAGGGAGTGAGGGACGCCACAGGGGTATAGAGTGAGGGACGCCACAGGGGTATAGAGTGAGGGAGTGAGGGATGCCACAGGGGTATAGAGTGAGGGAGTGAGGGATGCCACAGGGGTATAGAGTGAGGGAGTGAGGGCCGCCACAGGGGTATAGAGTGAGGGAGTGAGGGCCACCACAGGGGTATAGAGTGAGGGACGCCACAGGGGTATAGAGTGAGGGAGTAAGGGACGCCACAGGGGTATAGAGTGAGGGAGTGAGGGCCACCACAGGGGTATAGAGTGAGGGAGTGAGGGACGCCACAGGGGTATAGAGTGAGGGAGTGAGGGACGCCTCAGGGGTATAGAGTGAGGGACGCCACAGGGGTATAGAGTGAGGGAGTGAGGGACGCCACAGGGGTATAGAGTGAGGGAGTGAGGGACGCCTCAGGGGTATAGAGTGAGGGAGTGAGGACGCCACAGGGGTATAGAGTGAGGGAGTGAGGGACGCCACAGGGGTATAGAGTGAAGGAGTGAGGGACGCCACAGGGGTATAGAGTGAGGGACGCCACAGGGGTATAGAGTGAGGGAGTGAGGGACGCCTCGGGGGTATAGAGTGAGGGAGTGAGGGACGCCACAGGGGTATAGAGTGAGGGAGTGAGGGACGCCACAGGGGTATAGAGTGAGGGAGCGAGGGACGCCACAGGGGTATAGAGTGAGGGAGTGAGGGACGCCACAGGGGTATAGAGTGAGGAAGTGAGGGACGCCACAGGGGTATAGAGTGAGGGAGTGAGGGACGCCACAGGGGTATAGAGTGAGGGAGTGAGGGACGCCACAGGGGTATAGAGGGAGGGAGTGAGGGACGCCACAGGGGTATAGAGTGAGGGACGCCACGGGGGTATAGAGTGAGGGAGTGAGGGACGCCACAGGGGTATAGAGTGAGGGAGTGAGGGACGCCACAGGGGTATAGAGTGAGGGCCGCCACGGGGGGATAGAGTGAGGGAGTGAGGGACGCCACAGGGGTATAGAGTGAGGGAGTGAGGGACGCCACAGGGGTATAGAGTGAGGGAGTGAGGGACGCCACAGGGGTATAGAGTGAGGGAGTGAGGGCCGTCACAGGGGTAGAGAGTGAGGGAGTGAGGGACGCCACAGGGGTATAGAGTGAGGGCCGCCACGGGGGGATAGAGTGAGGGAGTGAGGGACGCCACAGGGGTATAGAGCGAGGGAGTGAGGGCCGCCACAGGGATATAGAGTGAGGGAGTGAGGGACGCCACAGGGGTATAGAGTGAGGGACGCCACAGGGGTATAGAGTGAGGGAGTGAGGGACGCCACAGGGGTATAGAGTGAGGGAGTGAGGGACGCCACAGGGGTATAGAGTGAGGGAGTGAGGGACGCCACAGGGGTATAGAGTGAGGGCCGCCACAGGGGTATAGAGTGAGGGAGTGAGGGCCGCCACAGGGGTATAGAGGGAGGGCCGCCACTCCCTGATCCCGAGGGTCAGCCTCACCATGAAATCGCAGCCAGCCCGGGCAGCTTGATGCGGAGCAGCTCTCTGGAGGCAGCAAGAGAACGGGGTGGAAGGAGATGGCAGGCATTGCTAACTGTCCCCTCTGCCTCCCTACCCTTCCCTCCGCCCTCCCCACCCCCCCCTCTGCCCCCCCTCCGCTCCGCCTCCACCCCTCCCTGCCTCCCCCCCACGCCCCTCTGTCCCCTCCCCTCCCACTCTCCACTGCCCAACCCCTCCCCCTCCCCCTCCCCCTCACCATCCCCCTCTCCCTCCCCCTCCCCCTCCCCCTCCCCCTCCCACTCCCTCCCCCTCCCCCTCCCCCTCCCCCTCCCCCTCCCCCTCCCCCTCCCCCTGCCCTCCGCCTCCCCCTGCCCTCCGCCTCCCCCTGCCCTCCGCCTCCCCCTGCCCTCCGCCTCCCCCTGCCCTCCGCCTCCCCCTGCCCTCCGCCTCCCCCTGCCCTCCGCCTCCCCCTGCCCTCCGCCTCCCCCTGCCCTCCGCCTCCCCCTGCCCTCCGCCTCCCCCTGCCCTCCGCCTCCCCCTGCCCTCCGCCTCCCCCTGCCCTCCGCCTCCCCCTGCCCTCCGCCTCCCCCTGCCCTCCGCCTCCCCCTGCCCTCCGCCTCCCCCTGCCCTCCGCCTCCCCCTGCCCTCCGCCTCCCCCTGCCCTCCGCCTCCCCCTGCCCTCCGCCTCCCCCTGCCCTCCGCCTCCCCCTGCCCTCCGCCTCCCCCCTGCCCTCCGCCTCCCCCTGCCCTCCGCCTCCCCCTGCCCTCCGCCTCCCCCTGCCCTCCGCCTCCCCCTGCCCTCCGCCTCCCCCTGCCCTCCGCCTCCCCCTGCCCTCCGCCTCCCCCTGCCCTCCGCCTCCCCCTGCCCTCCGCCTCCCCCTGCCCTCCGCCTCCCCCTGCCCTCCGCCTCCCCCTGCCCTCCGCCTCCCCCTGCCCTCCGCCTCCCCCTGCCCTCCGCCTCCCCCTGCCCTCCGCCTCCCCCTGCCCTCCGCCTCCCCCTGCCCTCCGCCTCCCCCTGCCCTCCGCCTCCCCCTGCCCTCCGCCTCCCCCTGCCCTCCGCCTCCCCCTGCCCTCCGCCTCCCCCTGCCCTCCGCCTCCCCCTGCCCTCCGCCTCCCCCTGCCCTCCGCCTCCCCCTGCCCTCCGCCTCCCCCTGCCCTCCGCCTCCCCCTGCCCTCCGCCTCCCCCTGCCCTCCGCCTCCCCCTGCCCTCCGCCTCCCCCTGCCCTCCGCCTCCCCCTGCCCTCCGCCTCCCCCTGCCCTCCGCCTCCCCCTGCCCTCCGCCTCCCCCTGCCCTCCGCCTCCCCCTGCCCTCCGCCTCCCCCTGCCCTCCGCCTCCCCCTGCCCTCCGCCTCCCCCTGCCCTCCGCCTCCCCCTGCCCTCCGCCTCCCCCTGCCCTCCGCCTCCCCCTGCCCTCCGCCTCCCCCTGCCCTCCGCCTCCCCCTGCCCTCCGCCTCCCCCTGCCCTCCGCCTCCCCCTGCCCTCCGCCTCCCCCTGCCCTCCGCCTCCCCCTGCCCTCCGCCTCCCCCTGCCCTCCGCCTCCCCCTGCCCTCCGCCTCCCCCTGCCCTCCGCCTCCCCCTGCCCTCCGCCTCCCCCTGCCCTCCGCCTCCCCCTGCCCTCCGCCTCCCCCTGCCCTCCGCCTCCCCCTGCCCTCCGCCTCCCCCTGCCCTCCGCCTCCCCCTGCCCTCCGCCTCCCCCTGCCCTCCGCCTCCCCCTGCCCTCCGCCTCCCCCTGCCCTCCGCCTCCCCCTGCCCTCCGCCTCCCCCTGCCCTCCGCCTCCCCCTGCCCTCCGCCTCCCCCTGCCCTCCGCCTCCCCCTGCCCTCCGCCTCCCCCTGCCCTCCGCCTCCCCCTGCCCTCCGCCTCCCCCTGCCCTCCGCCTCCCCCTGCCCTCCCCCTCCCCCTGCCCTCCCCCCTCCCCCTGCCCTCCCCCTCCCCCTGCCCTCCCCCTCCCCCTGCCCTCCCCCTCCCCCTGCCCTCCCCCTCCCCCTGCCCTCCGCCTCCCCCTGCCCTCCGCCTCCCCCTGCCCTCCGCCTCCCCCTGCCCTCCGCCTCCCCCTGCCCTCCGCCTCCCCCTGCCCTCCGCCTCCCCCTGCCCTCCGCCTCCCCCTGCCCTCCGCCTCCCCCTGCCCTCCGCCTCCCCCTGCCCTCCGCCTCCCCCTGCCCTCCGCCTCCCCCTGCCCTCCGCCTCCCCCTGCCCTCCGCCTCCCCCTGCCCTCCGCCTCCCCCTGCCCTCCGCCTCCCCCTGCCCTCCGCCTCCCCCTGCCCTCCGCCTCCCCCTGCCCTCCGCCTCCCCCTGCCCTCCGCCTCCCCCTGCCCTCCGCCTCCCCCTGCCCTCCGCCTCCCCCTGCCCTCCGCCTCCCCCTGCCCTCCGCCTCCCCCTGCCCTCCGCCTCCCCCTGCCCTCCGCCTCCCCCTGCCCTCCGCCTCCCCCTGCCCTCCGCCTCCCCCTGCCCTCCGCCTCCCCCTGCCCTCCGCCTCCCCCTGCCCTCCGCCTCCCCCTGCCCTCCGCCTCCCCCCTGCCCTCCGCCTCCCCCTGCCCTCCGCCTCCCCCTGCCCTCCGCCTCCCCCTGCCCTCCGCCTCCCCCTGCCCTCCGCCTCCCCCTGCCCTCCGCCTCCCCCTGCCCTCCGCCTCCCCCTGCCCTCCGCCTCCCCCTGCCCTCCGCCTCCCCCTGCCCTCCGCCTCCCCCTGCCCTCCGCCTCCCCCTGCCCTCCGCCTCCCCCTGCCCTCCGCCTCCCCCTGCCCTCCGCCTCCCCCTGCCCTCCGCCTCCCCCTGCCCTCCGCCTCCCCCTGCCCTCCGCCTCCCCCTGCCCTCCGCCTCCCCCTGCCCTCCGCCTCCCCCTGCCCTCCGCCTCCCCCTGCCCTCCGCCTCCCCCTGCCCTCCGCCTCCCCCTGCCCTCCGCCTCCCCCGCCCTCCGCCTCCCCCGGCCCTCCGCCTCCCCCGGCCCTCCGCCTCCCCCGGCCCTCCGCCTCCCCCGGCCCTCCGCCTCCCCCGGCCCTCCGCCTCCCCCGGCCCTCCGCCTCCCCCGGCCCTCCGCCTCCCCCGGCCCTCCGCCTCCCCCGGCCCTCCGCCTCCCCCTGCCCTCCGCCCTCCCCCTGCCCTCCGCCTCCCCCTGCCCTCCGCCTCCCCCTGCCCTCCGCCTCCCCCTGCCCTCCGCCTCCCCCTGCCCTCCGCCTCCCCCTGCCCTCCGCCTCCCCCTGCCCTCCGCCTCCCCCTGCCCTCCGCCTCCCCCTGCCCTCCGCCTCCCCCTGCCCTCCGCCTCCCCCTGCCCTCCGCCTCCCCCTGCCCTCCGCCTCCCCCCTGCCCTCCGCCTCCCCCTGCCCTCCGCCTCCCCCTGCCCTCCGCCTCCCCCTGCCCTCCGCCTCCCCCTGCCCTCCGCCTCCCCCTGCCCTCCGCCTCCCCCTGCCCTCCGCCTCCCCCTGCCCTCCGCCTCCCCCTGCCCTCCGCCTCCCCCTGCCCTCCGCCTCCCCCTGCCCTCCGCCTCCCCCTGCCCTCCGCCTCCCCCTGCCCTCCGCCTCCCCCTGCCCTCCGCCTCCCCCTGCCCTCCGCCTCCCCCTGCCCTCCGCCTCCCCCTGCCCTCCGCCTCCCCCTGCCCTCCGCCTCCCCCTGCCCTCCGCCTCCCCCTGCCCTCCGCCTCCCCCTGCCCTCCGCCTCCCCCTGCCCTCCGCCTCCCCCTGCCCTCCGCCTCCCCCTGCCCTCCGCCTCCCCCTGCCCTCCGCCTCCCCCTGCCCTCCGCCTCCCCCTGCCCTCCGCCTCCCCCTGCCCTCCGCCTCCCCCTGCCCTCCGCCTCCCCCTGCCCTCCGCCTTCCCCTGCCCTCCGCCTCCCCCTGCCCTCCGCCTCCCCCTGCCCTCCGCCTCCCCCTCCCCTCCGCCTCCTCCTCCCCTCCGCCTCCTCCTCCCCCTCCCACTCCCCTCTGTCCCCTCCCCTCCCATTCCCCTCTGCCCTCCCCTCCGCCTCCCCCTCCCACTCCCCCTCTGTGTGTGTGTGTGTGGCTCTGTGTGTGTGGCTCTGTGTGTGTGGCTCTGTGTGTGTGGCTCTGTGTGTGTGGCTCTGTGTGTGTGGCTCTGTGTGTGTGTGGCTCTGTGTGTGTGTGGCTCTGTGTGTGTGTGTCTCTGTGTGTGTGTGTGTCTCTGTGTGTGTGTGTGTCTCTGTGTGTGTGTCTCTCTCTGTGTGTGTCTCTCTCTCTGTGTGTCTCTCTCTCTGTGTGTCTCTCTCTGTGTGTGTCTCTCTCTGTGTGTGTCCCTCTCTGTGTGTCTCTGTGTGTGTGTGTGTGTCTCTGTGTGTGTGTGTGTGTGGCTCTGTGTGTGGCTCTGTGTGTGGCTCTGTGTGTGGCTCTGTGTGTGGCTCTGTGTGTGGCTCTGTGTGTGGCTCTGTGTGTGGCTCTGTGTGTGGCTCTGTGTGTGGCTCTGTGTGTGGCTCTGTGTGTGGCTCTGTGTGTGTGTGGCTCTGTGTGTGTGTGGCTCTGTGTGTGTGTGTGTGTGTGTGTGTGTGTGTGTCTCTGTCTGCGTGTGTCTCTGTCTGCGTGTGTCTCTGTGTGCGTGTGTCTCTGTGTGCGTGTGTCTCTGTGTGCGTGTGTCTCTCTGTGCGTGTGTCTCTGTGCGTGTCTCTGTGTGCGTGTGTCTCTCTGTGCGTGTGTCTCTGTGCGTGTGGCTCTGTGTGCGTGTGGCTCTGTGTGCGTGTGGCTCTGTGTGCGTGTGGCGCTGTGTGCGTGTGGCGCTGTGTGCGTGTGGCGCTGTGTGCGTGTGTGGCGCTGTGTGTGTGTGGCGCTGTGTGTGTGTGTGGCGCTGTGTGTGTGTGTGGCGCTGTGTGTGTGTGTGGCGCTGTGTGTGTGTGTGGCGCTGTGGTGTGTGTGTGGCGCTGTGTGTGTGTGTGGCGCTGTGTGTGTGTGTGGCGCTGTGTGTGTGTGTGGCGCTGTGTGTGTGTGTGGCGCTGTGTGTGTGTGTGTGGCGCTGTGTGTGTGTGCTGTGGCGCTGTGTGTGTGTGTGGCGCTGTGTGTGTGTGTGTCTGTGTGTGTGTGGCTCTGTGTGTCTCTCTCTCTCTCTGTGTCTGTGTGTGTGTGTCTCTCTCTCTGTGTCTCTCTGTGTGTGTGTGTGTGTGTGTGTGTGTGTGTGGCTCTGTGTGTGTGTGTGTGTGGCTCTGTGTGTGTGGCTCTGTGTGTGTGGCTCTGTGTGTGTGGCTCTGTGTGTGTGGCTCTGTGTGTGTGTCTCTGTGTGTGTGTGTCTCTGCGTGTGTGTGTCTCTGCGTGTGTGTCTCTGCGTGTGTGTCTCTGCGTGTGTGTCTCTGCGTGTGTGTCTCTGCGTGTGTGTCTCTGCGTGTGTGTCTCTGCGTGTGTCTGTGTGCGTGTGTCTCTGTGTGTGTGTGTGTCTCTGTGTGTCGTGTGTGTCTGTGTGTGTGTGTCTGTGTGTGTCTGTGTGTGTCTGTGTGTGTCTGTGTGTGTCTGTGTGTGTCTGTGTGTGTCTGTGTGCGTGTCTCTGTGTGCGTGTGTGTGTGTGTGTGTGTCTGTGTGCGTGTGTCTCTGTGCGTGTCTCTGTGTAATGCGTGTCTCTCTCTCTGCCTCCCTTGCTCATCCTCTCTGCTTCCCCCTCCTCCTGGCCGTTCTCTTCCCCCCCCCCTCCCCTCCTGATTTGTAGGTATATCCTGTACAACTTCCAGTGATGTCAGCCATTATCGGAGTGGCGACCAACTCACCTTCCTCTGCGTCATCGTGCTGGCCAGCTACCTCCAGTGGGTCTGGAAAGGTTTCTGGCCCTCTGACCAAGCATCAGCTCCAAAGACCCAAGAGCCAGTCAGAGAGTCGTCTCAACCTAGAAGTACTGTGAGTATCTTTGGGCGGCGGGGGGGGGACACAGCTATTCGACATAGAACATAGAACATTACAGCGCAGTACAGGCCCTTCGGCCTCGATGTTGCGCCGACCTGTGAAACCACTCTAAAGCCCATCTACACTATTCCCTTATCGTCCATATGTCTATCCAATGACCATTTGAATGCCCTTAATATTGGCGAGTCCACTACTGTTGCAGGCAGGGCATTCCACGCCCTTACTACTCTCTGAGTAAAGAACCTACCTCTGACATCTGTCCTATATCTATCACCCCTCAATTTAAAGCTGTGCCCCCTCGTGCTAGACATCACCATCTGAGGAAAAAGGCTCTCACTGTCCACTCTATCCAATCCTCTGATCGTCTTGTATGCCTCAAGTCACCTCTTAACCTTCTTCTCTCTAACGAAAACAGCCTCAAGTCCTCAGCCTTCCCTCATAAGATCTTCCTCCATACCAGGCAACATTCTGGTAGATCTCCTCTGCACCCTTTCCAATGCTTCTACATTCTTCCTATAATGCGGCGACCAGAATTGCACGCAATACTCCAAATGCGGCCGCACCAGAGTTTTGTACAGCTGCAACATGACCTCATGGCTCCGAAACGCAATCCCTCTACAATAGAAGCTAACACACCGTACGCCTTCTTACAACCCTCTCAACCTGGTGCCAACTTTCAGGGATCTATGTACATGGACACCGAGATCTCTCTGCTCATCCACACTACCAAGAATCTTACCATTAGCCAGTATTCTGTCTTCCGCATTAAACTCCATTTGCCACCTCTCAGCCCAGCGCTGCAGCTTATCTATGTCCCTCTGTAACTTGTAACATCCGTCCGCACTGTCCACAACTCCACCGACTTTAGTGTCATCTGCAAATTTACTCACCCATCCTTCTACACCCTCCTCCAGGTCATTTATAAAAATGACAAACAGCAGTGGCCCCAAAACAGATCCTTGTGGTACACCACTAGTAACTGGACTCCAGTCTGAACATTTCCCATCAACCACCACCCTTTGTCTTCTTCCAGCTAGCCAATTTCTGATCCAAACTGCTAAATCTCCCTGAATCCCATGCCTCCGTATTTTCTGCAATAGCCTACCGTGGGGAACCTTATCAAACGCTTTACTGAAATCCATATGCACCACATCAACTGCTTTACCCTCATCCACCTGTTTGGTCACCTTCTCAAAGAACTCAATACCCTTCACAAAACCATGTTGACTATCTCTAATCAAATTATTCCTTTCCAAATGATTATAAACCTTTCCAAGATTTTGCCCACAACAGAGGTAAGGCTCACTGGTCTATAGTTACCGGGGTTGTCTCTACTCCCCTTCTTGAACAAGGGGACAACATTTGCTATCCTCCAGTCTTCTGGCACTATTCCTGTAGACAAAGATGACTTAATGATCAAAGCCAAAGGCTCAGCAATCTCCTCCCTATCTTCCCAGAGAATCCGAGGATAAATCCCATCCGGCCCAGGGGACTTATCTATTTTCACACTTTCCAGAATTACTAACACCTCCTCCTTATGAACCTCAAGCCCTTCTAGTCTAGTAGCCTGAATCTCAGTATTCTCCTCGACAACATTGTCTTTTTCCTGTGTGAATACTGACGAAAAATATTCACTTAGCACCTCTCCTATCTCCTCGGACTCCAAGCACAACTTCCCACTACTGTCCTTGACTGGCCCTACTCTTACCCTAGTCATTTGTTTATTCCTGACATATCTATAGAAAGCTTTAGGGTTATCCTTGATCCTACCTGCCAAAGACTCCTCATGTCCCCTCCTGGCTCTTCTTAGCTCTCTCTTAAGGTCCTTCCTAGCTAACTTGTACCTCTTGAGCACCCTAACTGAACCTTCATGGCTCATCTTTACATAAGCCTCCTTCTTCCTCTTGATAAGACTGCCTTAGTAAACCATGGTTCCCTTGCCCGACCACTTCCTCCCTGCCTGACAGGTACATACTTATCAAGGACACGCAGTAGCTGTTCCTTGAACAAGTGCCACATTTCCATTGTGCCCGTCCCCTGCAGTTTTCCTCGCCATCCGATGCATCCTAAGTCTTGCCTCATCGCATCATAATTGCCTTTCCCCCAGATATAACTCTTGCCCTGCGGTATATACCTATCCCTTTCCATCACTAAAGTAAACGTAATCGAATTGTGGTCACTATCACCAAAGTGCTCACCTACCTCCAAATCTAACACCTGTCCTGGTTCATTACCCAGTACCAAATCCAATATGGCCTCGCCTCTCGTTGGCCTATCTACATACTGTGTCAGGAAACCCTCCTGCACACATTGGACAAAAACGGACCCATCTAAAGGACTCTAACTATCGCGTTTCCAGTCAATATTTGGAAAGTTAAAGTCCCCCATAACAACTACCCTGTTGCTTTCGCTCCTATCCAGAATCATCTTTGCAATCCTTTCCTCTACATCTCTGGAACTTTTCGGAGGCCTATAGAAAACCCCTAACAGGGTGACCTCTCCTTTCCTGTTTCTAACCTCAGCCCATACTACCTCAGTAGACGAGTCCTCATCAAACGTCCTTTCTGCCACCGTAATACTGTCCTTGACTAACAATGCCACCCCTCCCCCTCTTTTACCACCTTCCCTAAGCTTACTGAAGTTTCTCAACCCCGAAACCTGCAACAACCATTCCTGTCCCTGCTCTATCCATGTCTCCGAAATGGCCACAACATCGAAGTCCCAGGTACCAACCCATGCCGCAAGTTCACCCACCTTATTCCGGATGCTCCTGGCATTGAAGAAGACACACTTTAAACCACCTTCCTGCCTGCCGGTACACTCCTGCAACATTGAAACCTGACTCATGACCTCACTACTCTTAACCTCCTGTATACTGGAGCTACAATTCAGGTTCCCAAGCCCCTGCTGAACTAGTTTAAACCGTCCCGAAGAGCATTAGCAAATTTCCCCCCAGGATATTGGTCCCCCTCTGGTCCAGGTGTAGACCATCCCGTTTGTAGAGGTCCCACCGACCCCAGAATGAGCCCCAATTATCCAGAAATCTGAAACCCTCCCTCCTGCACCATCCCTTGGTGGGGCATCGCGATTCACAGTGAGCAGGAGCTGGTGGGGAGGCTGAACATGGCTGTCCTGCGGGCCCAGGCCTCATCATGCGTCGCCCCCACTCCCTGTGGCTGCGTCCAATTGTGCTCAGGACCATTGCACACTGTCACCAGACTCCTAAACGACCCTCTTATGGACTGACCTCATTAACACGACACCCTGTATGCTTCATCCGATGCCAGTGCTTATATAGTTACATTGTATATGTTGTGTTGCCCTATTATGTCTTTTCTTTTATTCCCTTTTCTTCCCCCATGTACTTAATGATCTGTTGAGCTGCTCGCAGAAAAATACTTTTCACTGGACCTCGGTCCACGTGACGATAAACAAATCCAATCCAGCATCGACATGGCAACGGCGGTTGAGATGCTCGTGAAGAGTGTCAGAGGTCAGCCACTTGTCACCCAGCTGCCCCGTTACAGCCCTGGGCACAGACCTGAGCAGAGCCTCAGCCTTGATTCTCTCTCTCCCACCACCATTGTGCTTCTCTCTCTCTCTCTCTCTCTCTCTCTCTCTCTCTCTCTCTCTCTCTCTCTCTCTCCCCCCCCGCACGCTGTGCAGTTAAAATGTTCTCTCGTCCCTCTGTGACCTCCACCAGCCCCTTCAACCCTCCCTATCTCTGTAACCTCCTCCAGTCCCTACAACCCTACCTATCTCTGTAACCTCCTCCAGCCCCTACAACCCTCCCTATCTCTGTAACCTCTTCCAGCCCCTACAACCCTCCCTATCTCTGTGACCTCCACCAGCCCCTTCAACCCCTCCCTATCTCTGTAACCTCCTCCAGCCCCTACAACCCTCCCTATCGCTGTAACCTCCTCCAGCCCCTACAACCCTCCCTATCTCTGTAACCTCCTCCAGCCCCGACAACCCTCCCTATCTCTGTAACCTCCACCAGCCCCTACAACCCTCCCTATCGCTGTAACCTCCTCCAGCCCCTACAACCCTCCCTATCTCTGTAACCTCCTCCAGCCCCGACAACCCTCCCTATCTCTGTAACCTCCACCAGCCCCTACAGCCCTCCCTATCTCTGTAACCTCCTCCAGCCCCTACAACCCTCCTTATCTCTGTGACCTCCACCAGCCCCTACAACCCTTCCTATCTCTGTAACCTCCTCCAGTCCCTACAACCCTCCCTATCTCTGTAACCTCCTCCAGCCTCTACAACCCTCCCGATCTCTGTAACCTCCTCCAGCCCCTACAACCCTCCTATCTCTGTAACCTCCTCCAGCCCCTACAAACCCTCCTTATCTCTGTGACCTCCACCAGCCCCTACAACCCTTCCTATCTCTGTAACCTCCTCCAACTTTTGGACGCTCCCTAACACCGACCTCTTTGACCGAGACCATTGCCGCCTGCGATTGGGCGGGAATCGAACCCGGGCCTCTCGTGTGTGGCGGGCGAGAATTCTCCCACTGACTCCCGAGGAAGAACCAAGATTTATTTATACCCAGGGCTGGGAATCGCAAGGGCGTTTCCCTGTACTGTGTGTAACAGGGGCCTTCCAATGTAAATAGGGGCCTACTCTATAACTGTCAAACACTTTACCTCAGGACCACAAGTTGAGCTGGGAGGTGAAGGCCTTTGGCGGGAAGGAAGGAGATGGTTGTTGGGTGTTTATGCCATGGTTAAACTGTTCCTCCTCCAGCAAATAGGGTTAAGGAAAATCCCAAGGCTTTTTACACGTACATAAAAAGCAAGAGGGTAGCCAGGGAAAGGGTTGGCCCACTGAAGGATAGGCAAGGGAATCTATGTGCGGAGCCAGAGGAAATGGGCGAGGTACTAAATGAATACTTTGCATCAGTATTCACCAAAGAGAAGGAATTGGTAGATGTTGAGTCTGGAGAAGGGGGTGTAGATAGCCTGGGTCACATTGTGATCCAAAAAGACGAGGTGTTGGGTGTCTTAAAAAATATTAAGGTAGGTAAGTCCCCAGGGCCTGATGGGATCTACCCCAGAATACTGAAGGAGGCTGGAGAGGAAATTGCTGAGGCCTTGACAGAAATCTTTGGATCCTCGCTGTCTTCAGGGGATGTCCCAGAGGACTGGAGAATAGCCAATGTTGTTCCTCTGTTTAAGAAGGGTAGCAAGGATAATCCCGGGAACTACAGGCCGGTGAGCCTTACTTCAGTGGTAGGGAAATTACTGGAGAGAATTCTTCGAGACAGGATCTACTCCCATTTGGAAGCAAATGGACGTATTAGTGAGAGGCAGCACGGTTTTGTGAAGGGGAGGTCGTGTCTCACTAACTTGATAGAGGTTTTCGAGGAGGTCACTAAGATGATTGATGCAGGTAGGGCAGTAGATGTTGTCTATATGGACTTCAGTAAGGCCTTTGACAAGGTCCCTCATGGTAGACTAGTACAAAAGGTGAAGTCACACGGGATCAGGGGTGAACTGGCAAG